>NW_028296541.1:545700-690700 GCF_964197995.2 Scardinius erythrophthalmus
ATCAGATATCATTGCAATCATGTTTATTGTCTTCAAAACATCTTTTATCTGCATGATTACAGCCGATCTCTGTTAGCTGTGTGTGTGTTCGAGGCTTCCTGGAATGTCACATGATCATGGCTCTTCTTCATGTGCCATATATGGACTATATTACTGTGCATATAGCGCCCTCAGGCTATTGGTATAAATTGAAAACACTGTGAATTAGAATACCAAACGCTCATAAAGATTACATTGACGCATTTGGGTATAAATTCAATAAATATTATTCCTGTCTATAGAAATATGATGTGAATCTAAAAGAATCTATCAATATTTCTCCAAATCTGCACATTTTTGAGCTAAAGCCCTGAGGGACGTTGTTTTGTGTATCGCTGTCATGACGACAGCACAGAGTTTTTTATGAATGGGAGCGGCTGACGCGCATAATTCATATTAAGGTATCGACTCATTTTTTCATTTCATAACTCCTGACACAAATTAAGACATAACTGTCACTATGAGTTTCTCAGAATACAATAGTGGTCAAATACTGAAACTTGAGTCTTATATCTTTTTAATGATGTATAGTTTGTCAAGGTATAACATTAAATCTGATAGTAATTTTGAATTAAATAAATAAAAAACGCTTCAGTGCGCCGACGCACTGGTGAAGCTTAACAGGTTAATGCACAACCCAAAAACTCAAATCTAAATTCTCTAAAGCCCTAGACTCAATTAAACTACCATTCTAAATCTATCTATCTATCTATCTATCTATCTATCTATCTATCTATCTATCTATCTATCTATCTATCTATCTATCTATCTATCTATCTATCTATCTATCTATCTACCTATCTATCTATCTATCTATCTTCAAACCTTATCTATCCATCAATCTATCTTCAAACCTTTATCTATCTATCTATCTATCTATCTATCTATCTATCTTTTAACTAATCTATCTATCTATCTATCTATCTAACTATCTTTTTAACTAATCTATCTATCTATCTATCTATCTATCTATCTATCTATCTATCTATCTATCTATCTATCTATCTATCTATCTATCTATCTAACATTCTTTCTTTCTTTCTTTTTCTTTCTTTCTAACTAATCCACCTTCCTTCCTTCCTTCCTTCCTTCCTTCCTTCCTTCTAACTAAACAACCTTTCTTTCTTTCTATCTATCTATCTATCTATCTATCTATCTATCTATCTATCTATTTAACTTATCTATCTATCTATCTATCTATCTATCTATCTATCTATCTATCTATCTATCTATCTATCTTTTAACTAATCTATCTATCTATCTATCTATCTATCTATCTATCTATCTATCTATCTATCTATCTATCTATCTATCTATCTATCTATCTATCTTTTTAACTAATCTATCTATCTATCTATCTATCTACCTATCTATCTATCTATCTATCTATCTATCTATCTATCTATCTATCTATCTATCTATCTTTTTAACTAATCTATCTATCTTTTTAACTAATCTATCTATCTATCTATCTATCTATCTATCTATCTATCTATCTATCTATCTATCTATCTTCAAACCTTTTTGATCTATCTATCTATCTATCTATCTATCTATCTATCTATCTATCTATCTTTTTAACTAACTAATCTATCTTTCTTTTTAACTAAATAATCCATCTTTCTTTCTTTTTAACGAACTAATCCATCTTTCTTTCTAACTAATATATCTTTCTTTCTTTCATTCTAACTAATCTATCTATCTTTCTTTCTAACAAATCTATCTTTCTATCTAATCTTTCTTTCTAACTAATCCATCTTTCTTTCTTTCTAACTAATCAATCTTTTTTCTTTCTCTCTCACTAATCTATCTTTCTTTCTAACTAATTAGTCTTTCTTTCTTTCTTTCTTTCTTTCTTTCTTTCTTTCTTTCTTTCTTTCTTTCTTTCTTTCTTTCTTTCTTTCTAACTAATCCACCATTCATCATTCTTTCTTTCTAACTAATATTTCTTATTTCTTTCTAACTAATCAATCTATCTTTCTTTCTAACTAATCTTTGTCTTTCTTTCTTTCTTTTTCTAACTAATCTTTCTTCTTTCTAACTGATCTTTCTATCTAATCTTTCTAACTAATCTTTCCTTCCTTTCTAACAAATCTTTCTTTTTTCTTTCTTTCTAACTAATCTTTCTTTCTTTTTTCTTTCTCTCTAGCCAATCTTTCTTCTTTCTTTCTAGCTAATCTTTCTTTTTTCTTTTTCTTTCTTTCTAACTAATCTTTCTTTTCTTTCTTGCTTACTTTCTTTCTTTCTTTCTAACTAATCTTTCTTTTTTCTTTCTTACTTTTCTTTCTTTCTAACTAATATTTATTTTTTTCTTCTTTTGTTCTAACTAATCTTTCTTTCTTTTTTCTTTTTAACTTTTCTTTCTTTCTTACTTTTCTTTCTTTCTTTCTTTATACCTAATCTTTTTCTTTCTAACTAATCTTTCTTTTTTCTTTCTTTCTTTCTTTCTTTCTTTCTTTCTTTCTTACTTTCTTTCTTTCTTTCTTTCTTTCTTTCTTTCTTTCTTTCTTTCTTTCTTTCTTTCTAACTTTTCTTTCTTTCTAACTAATCTTTCTTTCTATCTTTCTTTCTAACTAATCTGTCTTTCTTTCTTTCTACCTAATCTTTTTCTTTCTTTCTTTCTACCTAATCTTACTTTCTTTCTTTCTAGCTAATCTTTCTTTCTTTCTTTCTTTCTTTCTTTCTTTCTAGCTAATCTTTCTTTTTTCTTTTTCTTTCTTTCTAACTAATCTTTCTTTTCTTTCTTGCTTACTTTTCTTTCTTTCTTTCTAACTAATCTTTCTTTTTTCTTCCTTTCTTACTTTTCTTTCTTTCTAACTAATCTTTCTTTTTTTCTTTCTTCTTTCGTTCTAACTAATCTTTCTTTCTTTTTTCTTTCTTACTTTAATTTCTTTCTTACTAATCTTGCTTTTTTCTTTCTTTCTAACTAATCTTTCTTTCTTTCTTTCTTTCTTTCTTTCTTTCTTTCTTTCTTTCTTTCTAACTAATCTTTCTTTCTATCTTTCTTTCTAACTAATCTGTCTTTCTTTCTTTCTACCTAATCTTTTTCTTTCTTTCTTTCTACCTAATCTTACTTTCTTTCTTTCTAGCTAATCTTTCTTTCTTTCTTTCTTTCTTTCTTTCTTTCTTTCTTTCTTTCTTTCTAGCTAATCTTTCTTTTTTCTTTTTCTTTCTTTCTAACTAATCTTTCTTTTCTTTCTTGCTTACTTTTCTTTCTTTCTTTCTAACTAATCTTTCTTTTTTCTTCCTTTCTTACTTTTCTTTCTTTCTAACTAATCTTTCTTTTTTTCTTTCTTCTTTCGTTCTAACTAATCTTTCTTTCTTTTTTCTTTCTTACTTTAATTTCTTTCTTACTAATCTTGCTTTTTTCTTTCTTTCTAACTAATCTTTCTTTCTTTCTTTCTTTCTTTCTTTCTTTCTTTCTTTCTTTCTTTCTTTCTAACTAATCTTTCTTTCTATCTTTCTTTCTAACTAATCTGTCTTTCTTTCTTTCTACCTAATCTTTTTCTTTCTTTCTTTCTACCTAATCTTACTTTCTTTCTTTCTAGCTAATCTTTCTTTCTTTCTTTCTTTCTTTCTTTCTTTCTTTCTTTCTTTCTTTCTTTCTTTCTTTCTAGCTAATCTTTCTTTTTTCTTTTTCTTTCTTTCTAACTAATCTTTCTTTTCTCTTTTTCTTTCTTTCTAACTAATCTTTCTTTTCTTTCTTGCTTACTTTTCTTTCTTTCTTTCTAACTAATCTTTCTTTTTTCTTCCTTTCTTACTTTTCTTTCTTTCTAACTAATCTTTCTTTTTTTCTTTCTTCTTTCGTTCTAACTAATCTTTCTTTCTTTCTTTCTTTCTAACTTTTCTTTCTTTATAACTAATCTTTCTTTCTATCTTTCTTTCTTGCTTTCTAACTAATCTGTCTTTCTTTCTTTCTACCTAATCTTTCGATCTTTCTTTCTTTTTTTCTTTCTTTCTTTCTTTCTTTCTTTCTTTCTTTCTTTCTTTCTTTCTTTCTTTCTTTCTACCTAATCTTTCTTTCTACCTAATCTTTCTTTCTACCTAATCTTTCTTTCTTTCTAGCTAATCTTTCTTTCTTTTTTCTTTCATTCTTTCTTTCTACCTAATCTTTTTCTTTCTTTCTTTCTTTCTTTCTTTCTTTCTTTCTTTCTTTCTTTCTTTCTTTCTTTCTTTCTTTCTACCTAATCTTTCTTTCTTTCTTTCTGTCTTTCTTTCTACCTAATCTTTCTTTCTTTCTAGCTAATCTTTCTTTCTTTTTTCTTTCATTCTTTCTTTCTACCTAATCTTTTTCTTTCTTTCTTTCTTTCTTTCTTTCTTTCTTTCTTTCTTTCTTTCTTTCTACCTAATCTTTCTTTCTTTCTTTCTGTCTTTCTTTCTTTCTACCTAATCTTTCTTTCTTTCTTTCTTTCTTTCTTTCTTTCTAGCTAATCTTTCTTTCTTTTTTCTTTCATTCTTTCTTTCTACCTAATATTTTTCTTTCTTTTTTCTTTCTTTCTTTCTTTCTTTCTTTCTTTCTTTCTTTCTTTCTTTCTTTCTTTCTTACTTTCTTTCTACCTAATCTTTCTTTCTTTCTTTCTTTCTTTCTACCTAATCTTTCTTTCTTTCTTTCTTTCTACCTAATCTTTCTTTCTTTCTTTCTTTCTACCTAATCTTTCTTTCTTTCTTTCTTTCTTTCTTTCTTTCTTTCTACCTAATCTTTCTTTCTTTCTTTCTTTCTACCTAATCTTTCTTTCTTTCTTTCTTTCTTTCTTTCTTTCTTTCTTTCTAGCTAATCTTTCTTTCTTTTTTCTTTCATTCTTTCTTTCTACCTAATCTTTTTCTTTCTTTCTTTCTTTCTTTCTTTCTTTCTTTCTTTCTTTCTTTCTTTCTTTCTTTCTTTCTTTCTTTCTACCTAATCTTTCTTTCTTTCTTTCTTTTTTCTTTCTTTCTACCTAATCTTTCTTTCTTTCTAGCTAATCTTTCTTTCTTTTTTCTTTCATTCTTTCTTTCTACCTAATCTTTCTTTCTTTCTGGCTAATCTTTCTTTCTTTTTTCTTTCATTCTTTCTTTCTACCTAATCTTTTTCTTTCTTTCTTTCTTTCTTTCTTTCTTTCTTTCTTTCTTTCTTTCTTTCTTTCTTTCTTTCTAACTTTTCTTTCTTTCTAACTAATCTTTCTATCTTTCTTTCTTGCTTTCTAACTAATCTTTCTATCTTTCTTTCTTGCTTTCTAACTAATCTGTCTCTTTCTTTCTACCTAATCTTTCTTTCTTTCTTTCTTTCTTTCTACCTAATCTTTCTTTCTTTCTTTCTAGCTAATCTTTTTCTTTCTTTCTTTCTTTCTTTCTTTCTACTTAATCTTTCTTTCTTTCTTTCTAGCTAATCTTTTTCTTTCTTTCTTTCTTTCTTTCTTTCTACCTAATCTTTCTTTCTTTCTACCTAATCTTTCTTTCTTTCTTTCTTTCTACCTAATCTTTCTTTCTTTCTTTCTTTTTTCTTTCTTTCTACCTAATCTTTCTTTCTTTCTAGCTAATCTTTCTTTCTTTTTTCTTTCATTCTTTCTTTCTACCTAATCTTTCTTTCTTTCTGGCTAATCTTTCTTTCTTTTTTCTTTCATTCTTTCTTTCTACCTAATCTTTTTCTTTCTTTCTTTCTTTCTTTCTTTCTTTCTTTCTTTCTTTCTTTCTTTCTTTCTTTCTACCTAATCTTTCTTTCTAACTAATCTTTTTCTTTTTTCTTTCTTTCTTTTTTCTTTCTTTCTTTCTTTCTTTCTTTCTTTCTTTCTTTCTTTCTTTCTAACTTTTCTTTCTTTCTAACTAATCTTTCTATCTTTCTTTCTTGCTTTCTAACTAATCTTTCTATCTTTCTTTCTTGCTTTCTAACTAATCTGTCTCTTTCTTTCTACCTAATCTTTCTTTCTTTCTTTCTTTCTTTCTACCTAATCTTTCTTTCTTTCTTTCTAGCTAATCTTTTTCTTTCTTTCTTTCTTTCTTTCTACTTAATCTTTCTTTCTTTCTTTCTAGCTAATCTTTTTCTTTCTTTCTTTCTTTCTTTCTTTCTTTCTTTCTTTCTTTCTACCTAATCTTTCTTTCTTTCTACCTAATCTTTCTTTCTTTCTACCTAATCTTTCTTTCTTTTTTCTTTCATTCTTTCTTTCTACCCAATCCTTTCTTTCTAACTATTCTTTCTTTCTAACTATTCTTTCTTTCTAACTAATTTATCAATCAAAATTTAAACTACTTCAAACTTCTAACTACTTTAAACTTCTTACTACTTTTAACTTCTTCAAACTCTCTGGTCTGGCTTTCTCAAGCCAACTTAAAGTTTGTCTCAACAAACTTTTTTTTCTAGTTTAAACTTTAAACTACTTTAAAGTTTAAACTAATTTAAACTCCAAACTATTTTAAACTTCTTTAAACTTTCTGGTCCGGCTTTCTCAAGCCAACTTAAAGTTTGTCTCGACGAACTTTTTAATCTAGTTATTATTCTTCTTCTTATTTTTCTGACCGAAAAATTTTAGACACTAACTCCTCCTAGACCGTTCAAGCTACATACTCCAAACTCGGGTCAGACCTTCATACTGTTCTGACTTGAGTTGCTATATCTTTTCAGACTGATTTGAGTTATGGTTTTCTTAAAAATTAATATTAAAAATCATAAAAACCCCATTGACTTTCATTGCAGACTGCTCAAGTTGAGCCAAGACTACGGTGGCCCATTAATGCACAACCCAAAAACTCAAATCTAAATTCTCTAAAGCCCTAGACTCAATTAAACTACCATTCTAAATCTATCTATCTATCTATCTATCTATCTATCTATCTATCTATCTATCTATCTATCTATCTATCTATCTATCTATCTACCTATCTATCTATCTATCTATCTTCAAACCTTATCTATCCATCAATCTATCTTCAAACCTTTATCTATCTATCTATCTATCTATCTATCTATCTATCTATCTATCTATCTATCTATCTATCTATCTATCTATCTATCTATCTTTTAACTAATCTATCTATCTATCTATCTATCTAACTATCTTTTTAACTAATCTATCTATCTATCTATCTATCTATCTATCTATCTATCTATCTATCTATCTATCTAACATTCTTTCTTTCTTTCTTTTTCTTTCTTTCTAACTAATCCACCTTCCTTCCTTCCTTCCTTCCTTCCTTCCTTCCTTCCTTCCTTCCTTCCTTCCTTCCTTCCTTCTAACTAAACAACCTTTCTTTCTTTCTATCTTTCTATCTATCTATCTATCTATCTATCTATCTATCTATCTATCTTTTTAACTTATCTATCTATCTATCTATCTATCTATCTATCTATCTATCTATCTATCTATCTATCTATCTATCTATCTTTTTAACTAATCTATCTATCTATCTATCTATCTATCTATCTATCTATCTATCTATCTATCTATCTTTTTAACTAATCTATCTATCTTTTTAACTAATCTATCTATCTATCTATCTATCTATCTATCTATCTATCTATCTATCTATCTATCTATCTATCTTCAAACCTTTTCGATCTATCTATCTATCTATCTATCTATCTATCTATCTATCTTTTTAACTAACTAATCTATCTTTCTTTTTAACTAAATAATCCATCTTTCTTTCTTTTTAACGAACTAATCCATCTTTCTTTCTAACTAATATATCTTTCTTTCTTTCATTCTAACTAATCTATCTATCTTTCTTTCTAACAAATCTATCTTTCTATCTAATCTTTCTTTCTAACTAATCCATCTTTCTTTCTTTCTAACTAATCAATCTTTTTTCTTTCTCTCTCACTAATCTATCTTTCTTTCTAACTAATTAGTCTTTCTTTCTTTCTTTCTTTCTTTCTTTCTTTCTTTCTTTCTTTCTAACTAATCCACCATTCATCATTCTTTCTTTCTAACTAATATTTCTTATTTCTTTCTAACTAATCAATCTATCTTTCTTTCTAACTAATCTTTGTCTTTCTTTCTTTCTTTTTCTAACTAATCTTTCTTCTTTCTAACTGATCTTTCTATCTAATCTTTCTAACTAATCTTTCCTTCCTTTCTAACAAATCTTTCTTTTTTCTTTCTTTCTAACTAATCTTTCTTTCTTTTTTCTTTCTCTCTAGCCAATCTTTCTTCTTTCTTTCTAGCTAATCTTTCTTTTTTCTTTTTCTTTCTTTCTAACTAATCTTTCTTTTCTTTCTTGCTTACTTTCTTTCTTTCTTTCTAACTAATCTTTCTTTTTTCTTTCTTACTTTTCTTTCTTTCTAACTAATATTTATTTTTTTCTTCTTTTGTTCTAACTAATCTTTCTTTCTTTTTTCTTTTTAACTTTTCTTTCTTTCTTACTTTTCTTTCTTTCTTTCTTTATACCTAATCTTTTTCTTTCTAACTAATCTTTCTTTTTTCTTTCTTTCTTTCTTTCTTTCTTTCTTTCTTTCTTTCTTTCTTTCTTTCTTTCTTTCTTTCTTTCTAACTTTTCTTTCTTTCTAACTAATCTTTCTTTCTATCTTTCTTTCTAACTAATCTGTCTTTCTTTCTTTCTACCTAATCTTTTTCTTTCTTTCTTTCTACCTAATCTTACTTTCTTTCTTTCTAGCTAATCTTTCTTTCTTTCTTTCTTTCTTTCTTTCTTTCTTTCTTTCTTTCTAGCTAATCTTTCTTTTTTCTTTTTCTTTCTTTCTAACTAATCTTTCTTTTCTTTCTTGCTTACTTTTCTTTCTTTCTTTCTAACTAATCTTTCTTTTTTCTTCCTTTCTTACTTTTCTTTCTTTCTAACTAATCTTTCTTTTTTTCTTTCTTCTTTCGTTCTAACTAATCTTTCTTTCTTTTTTCTTTCTTACTTTAATTTCTTTCTTACTAATCTTGCTTTTTTCTTTCTTTCTAACTAATCTTTCTTTCTTTCTTTCTTTCTTTCTAACTAATCTTTCTTTCTTTCTTTCTTTCTAACTAATCTGTCTTTCTTTCTTTCTACCTAATCTTTTTCTTTCTTTCTTTCTACCTAATCTTACTTTCTTTCTTTCTAGCTAATCTTTCTTTCTTTCTTTCTTTCTTTCTTTCTTTCTTTCTTTCTTTCTTTCTTTCTTTCTAGCTAATCTTTCTTTTTTCTTTTTCTTTCTTTCTAACTAATCTTTCTTTTCTCTTTTTCTTTCTTTCTAACTAATCTTTCTTTTCTTTCTTGCTTACTTTTCTTTCTTTCTTTCTAACTAATCTTTCTTTTTTCTTCCTTTCTTACTTTTCTTTCTTTCTAACTAATCTTTCTTTTTTTCTTTCTTCTTTCGTTCTAACTAATCTTTCTTTCTTTTTTCTTTCTTACTTTAATTTCTTTCTTACTAATCTTGCTTTTTTCTTTCTTTCTAACTAATCTTTCTTTCTTTCTTTCTTTCTTTCTTTCTTTCTTTCTTTCTTTCTTTCTTTCTAACTAATCTTTCTTTCTTTCTTTCTTTCTTTCTTTCTTTCTTTCTTTCTTTCTTTCTTTCTAACTAATCTTTCTTTCTATCTTTCTTTCTAACTAATCTGTCTTTCTTTCTTTCTACCTAATCTTTCTACCTAATCTTTCTTTCTTTCTTTCTTTCTTTCTTTCTTTCTTTCTTTCTTTCTTTCTTTCTTTCTTTCTTTCTTTCTTTCTTTCTTTCTTTCTACCTAATCTTTTTCTTTCTTTCTTTCTTTCTACCTAATCTTTCTTTCATTCTTTCTTTCTACCTTTTCTTTCTTTCTTTCTTTATACCTAATCTTTCTTTCTTTCTTTCTTTCTTTCTTTCTTTATACCTAATCTTTCTTTCTTTCTTTCTTTCTTTCTAACTAATCTTTCTTTCTTTTTTCTTTCTTTCTTTCTAACTTTTCTTTCTTTCTAACTAATTTATCAATCAAACTTCTAACTACTTTAAACTTCTAACTACTTTAGCTAATCTTTCTTTCTTTCTTTCTAGCTAATCTTTCTTTTTTCTTTTTCTTTCTTTCTAACTAATCATTCTTTTCTTTCTTGCTTACTTTTCTTTCTTTCTTTCTAACTAATCTTTCTTTTTTCTTCATTTCTTCCTTTTCTTTCTTTCTAACTAATCTTTCTTTTTTTCTTTCTTCTTTCGTTCTAACTAATCTTTCTTTCTTTTTTCTTTCTTTCTTTAATTTCTTTCTTACTAATCTTTCTTTTTTCTTTCTTTCTTTCTTTCTTTCTTTCTTTCTTTCTTTCTTTCTTTCTTTCTAGCTAATCTTTCTTTCTTTTTTCTTTCATTCTTTCTTTCTACCTAATCTTTTTCTTTCTTTCTTTCTTTCTTTCTTTCTTTCTTTCTTTCTTTCTTTCTTTCTTTCTTTCTTTCTACATAATCTTTTTCTTTCTTTCTTTCTACATAATCTTTTTCTTTCTTTCTTTCTACCTTTCTTTCTTTCTAGCTAATCTTTCTTTTTTCTTTTTCTTTCTTTCTAACTAATCTTTCTTTTCTCTTTTTCTTTCTTTCTTTCTAACTAATCTTTCTTTTCTTTCTTGCTTGCTTTTCTTTCTTTCTTTCTTTCTAACTAATCTTTCTTTTTTCTTCCTTTCTTACTTTTCTTTCTTTCTAACTAATCTTTCTTTTTTTCTTTCTAACTAATCTTTCTTTTCTTTCTTGCTTACTTTTCTTTCTTTCTTTCTAACTAATCTTTCTTTTTTCTTCCTTTCTTACTTTTCTTTCTTTCTAACTAATCTTTCTTTTTTTCTTTCTTCTTTCGTTCTAACTAATCTTTCTTTCTTTTTTCTTTCTTACTTTAATTTCTTTCTTACTAATCTTGCTTTTTTCTTTCTTTCTAACTAATCTTTCTTTCTTTCTTTCTTTCTTTCTTTCTTTCTTTCTTTCTTTCTTTCTAACTAATCTTTCTTTCTTTCTTTCTTTCTTTCTTTCTTTCTTTCTAACTAATCTTTCTTTCTATCTTTCTTTCTAACTAATCTGTCTTTCTTTCTTTCTACCTAATCTTTCTACCTAATCTTTCTTTCTTTCTTTCTTTCTTTCTTTCTTTCTTTCTTTCTTTCTTTCTTTCTTTCTTTCTTTCTACCTAATCTTTTTCTTTCTTTCTTTCTTTCTACCTAATCTTTCTTTCATTCTTTCTTTCTACCTTTTCTTTCTTTCTTTCTTTATACCTAATCTTTCTTTCTTTCTTTCTTTCTTTCTTTATACCTAATCTTTCTTTCTTTCTTTCTTTCTTTCTAACTAATCTTTCTTTCTTTTTTCTTTCTTTCTTTCTAACTTTTCTTTCTTTCTAACTAATTTATCAATCAAACTTCTAACTACTTTAAACTTCTAACTTGTAACGTACGACTCGGGGTAAATATGAATTAGCTCAAGAATATGGGGAATCTTGTGAATATTAATATTTATGACTCATGGTCATAATTCATAAGTCGCATGTACATTTATTTTATCAATTATCGAGCTTACCTTGTTCTATAACTATCTGACCAACATTTAATTCGTCCAGCGAAACAAATGTAAAATCATTACCGTCAAGAAGAGGTAACTTATTCACAAACTTCAAGAGAGTTTCATGTCCTGGCCACGGACACCCAACTTTCTGAGTTTATAAATTAAAACTACTGAATGTAGTCCAATATCGAGCTGGTAGCTTAAATAAGATCTTTGATTTCATTGACTTCATAAAAAGTGGATTCTTCAAACACAGAGGCAGTGAAAAGTATTTATGAATTTTAATAAATGCAAAACTAGAGATTATGAGCTACGAATATAAAACGTACGTAAAAATGCAAACAATAAACAAACAAACAAACATTTAAACAAACAAGAACATAAGTGATCAGAATGCAATGAAATAAAGAAAGCAAGAAAGAAATATAGAGAAGGGAAAAGCTAGTAATTATTACATACAGAAACCTAGGTTCACGAGACACCGGGAAAACAGCTTTTATCAGACAATGTAGCCTACTTGCAAGTTTCTGTGCTCTTTCTGGTCTGGCTGAAGGAGAGGGGGCGCGCGTGTCCTGTTCTGCTGCGTCTTCCGGTGTCGCGCGAAGCTTGAAAAGGCTCACTGAAATGTAACGTTACCGAGAAAGTTCGTCTTCGTCTTCCGTGAAGGAAGAGGCAAGATATAACTTAGTTGCAAAGAACGGCTGCTATGGCTCGAACATGTGTTCGAGCGAGGAGAAGGCCGGAGCCTTTCAGATGTTTCTTGGAGCCGTGGAGAAGAGGATGAAGAGAGATCCGGAAAGAGGCAGGAAGAGGCAGGAAGAGAGTGTGATGAGGGGGTTTCTTCCTTTTAAGCAAACATCTGTTTACGCCTTCTCTTGGAACGACAGCGAATCAGATTGTCTTTTCTGAGGCGGGAGAATTCTCTTTGTGTGAAGGAGAAAACGCCTACTTTCACCATATGTCTCCTGAACGAAATAATTCATATTTCATCTTAGGATTATACATACTGAACTAAAGATGTTACTTATATAACTTAGGTGGGACTGATTGAATTAAAACAGGACGGTCAGACAGATACCAAGAATTACAGGTAGACTTTGGACACACATAACGTTACGTTCATATGCATCATTACACACAAATAAAGCTCGATTAAACATACAATAAAATTGTCAGTGTTTCCGTTACGGCATGTGAAGACACTTGAGAAACATAGGAATACATATCAACATTTTGGTAATGTACTATGTGGAAGTGTATGGAATGTGGGCTTGCAGGAACTGGATGAGATGCAGCTCTGGGTCATAAAGTTTTATGGTCTGGGGGAGGATTACAACAGGACATGACTGAGGAATTCCTTTCAAGGAACATAAGTCTATAGGATTCCAACCTATATTCTAGCAAACCACACTTCTATTATTACTCAAAGTTAATCACAAATACATATCAGCAGGTATACACTCAAGAGCCATATCTCTACCTGAAATTGTACTCAAGGAGGTTTTGTGTGTGTGGGGGTGAGTGTGTGTGTGTGCGTGGGTCATGAGGTTGTAAAGTCGGGGGATACGAGTCACATGGGTGTACCAGCCAAACTGGCGCTGGCAAATTGGTCCTCGTGGGGCAATTATTAACCAGCAAACACAAAGACCATGTGTTTTGCCATCACATGATCTACTTAATGCGAAAAGCAGATGTCGTTGTGGCTACAGTCCCCCTTTTTGTTAAAAGAAATTCAGGATGGAATTCGTTGAACAACAAATAGGCACAATGGATGGCAGGTGGATCATGATGGAAAACTAGCAGGTGGTTGTTAGGCTGATGACTCAGCTCAAGTGAGGTTGAGGTGGTCGATGACCGTGGAGATGCCCATCACAGTGTTAGACTTCCTGACTGTGAGTCCTGCCTTGGGGATCAGGAGCCGGGGGTGTTCTCTCTTAATGCGATGCCGGATGCCGGGCCTGGTGATGTCCGATTGTGGCTGCTTCCTCACGAACCACCACAGCATCCTGTTGGAGGAAAAAGAGAGAGAGAGAGAAAGGGAGGAAAAATTTCAGCGATGGATGTCCTTGGTTGACTAGGACAGTCTTGTTGCTTCGCTGAGGTTGGTATGCCACATGCTTCGATGTCTCACGAGTGGCGTTGGGGCATCATTGTTGGCATAGGAAAGGTCTGTTCATCAGAGGCCCGCATGACCTTCTTTGTACACAGCTGAGGTGTCGTAAGCGGCTCTGAGGCGTGCAGTGTAGTTGGTAAAGTTTGTTCGTGCTGTGTAATCACTGCAATCGTGATGGTGGTATGTATGTGGCGCAGACATCAGTCTGGTTACTCACTGCAGGTCAGAGATGACCTCGAAGCAGTAGGGGTCAGTGTTCGTTTTCTGTGTCGGTGTCAGACGTGGCTGCACTGTCTTCATCTGTTGTGTAAGACGACTCAGGCTCATCAGGGTTCTGGAGAGAGTGGCTACAGGTTTGACGGTCAGGGCTTGGAGTTCTGGACGGCGGGTGATGCTGGTTCCAGAATCTTTCGGAGCGCTGGGTCCGACGCTTTGGACGAGTACCGTCACAGTCGTGCTGCCACCTGCTGTCTGGCTCGGAGCAGTGTTCAGAGACGGAGTAGATTGTGTGTGTTTTTACAGTCTTTTCATCCATAGCCCTTTGCTTGGTGTAAGCCTTGTGGACTAAGTCTCTGAGTTTTCGAGTGGACATTGTTCGTGGGCAGACAAGCACGTCAAGATGTCCACTCACGCTGCTATGTAGATTTCGCAGAAACAATGTTCTGAAATTCACATCCTCTTCCATACCTGGGGAGTTGGTTGCTCCGAAGAACGTTTGTCGGAGTCGGTCATAATAGGAGTGTGGGGGCTCAAGTCGGCCCTGCTTTACGTCAAAGGCCGCGATAAACCCTTGGTCTGCCTCTGGATCAGAGAATTCGCGGATCAAAGCTTGTCGCAGTTGCTTGTAATCTGCTTTGACCGCCTGTGGTTGGCGGTCCAGAAAACTACGCACATCTCTACTTGCGGTGATTCGTAACAGGTAGAATTTGTCCCAAGCTGTCAGGTTGGCGACAGTTTGCAGGTGAAAGTCAATGTCTTGAAGGTACGAATTGACACTGTGGTCTCCGGCAAACGTAGGGATGTTGCGGGCTAGTTTATCAAGGCTTTTGGGAGGAGAGCTGTTGCTGGGGGCCCAATCCGTCTGGAGAGGATTCTGACCCTTTACAGCTCCGCCCCCCTCAGCTTTTGGTGTTTGGCTGACCGGGAGAAACTCTGTGATGTGTGTTTCTCCGTTCCAGACACTCTGCAGTCTGTAAGCATGTTTTAGTTCTGCATGAACAGTGTCAAGTTCATCTTGGAGCTCGTGTCTCTGCTGAGTGAGCTGATGGATTTTAGTCTCTGCTCTCTCAAGGAGAGCTTCAGCCTGTTGGAGCCTTTCGTTGAGTTCCTTCCGGGTGAGTTCCTCCGACTGCTGCCTTTGTTCTGTGTGCCGATGAAGATCATCTAGGGCATTTTGAAGTCTTTCAACTTCCTGTTGCAGCGTCGTGTCCGTCTCGTCCTCTTCCTCGGTCAGGAAGAGTAGCTGGTCTAGACGGTTCTGTGTGTGTGCTCGGTCCTCCAGGTCTTCTGTGGAACTGGGTGAGCTCGACATCTCTGCTTACTGTGGTGAGAGAAGCACAGCACACAAAAAAAAAGAGACAAAATGCAAGTTTGTTTTAGGGTCAAATGAGCTATACTCATACGGCTATGCCGTCTATGAGAATTTCGGGGCTAACTGATGCCGACAGTTAGCGGAGCCAATTTTGTGGGTATGGATAAACCCACAATAGAGATTTTGACAGGCGGTAGCCTGGGGGTCGTCTAATGACGCCGGCTCTGATCGTTACTCTATTCGCTTTCCTGGGGTCTCTCTTAGGTTCTGTCTGTGAGTGAAATGAGAGAAACAAATCACAACAGAATGGAGAAAGGCAAAGTTAGAGGTAGGGAAGAAAAGGGAAACACAACACAAGGAAGTGAATTGGTCTGCAATGAAATGTCACAAACAATAACACGGGGAGTGTTATAAAATAAAAATAAAGAGGCCTAAGCCTATAAACACTGACTGAGTCCTGCCAATAGATACACAATAAGGGATTACGAGGTTAGACTCAATGTAAATTAAGGCTTTCTGGTTTCATCAAATTGAGTAACTATGTATGCAGGAGTCAGAGGTAAAGGCTTTACAAAGAAAAAAAAATAAAATAAAAATAAAATAGTGATACAACAAAAAGGGAAATTATGATAACTGATAGTGATTTATCAGAATAACCTACCCCCCCTTGGAGAGACTGGAGAAGAGAAAAAAAAAATAATTATCAATGAAATAAATTTTGAATAAACAACACAGGCTTGAGACGCAGGCAGAGGGATAGGCCCCGGCAGTGGGTTTGTGCCACAAAGGTGAGGGGCGTATGTCCTCTCAGTGGTCTACCTGGTTGAGTAAACAAAATTTTAAATTCAAATTCAAACTAGTTTAGATTGAAATTCAACTAAGCATGCAAGGAGATGTCCAAAGTAATAATAATAAGGAAGGAAAGAAAATTAGAATGATACAGTGATGTATCAATACTAAAATAATTAAAACTGAAATTCAGAATGACTTCCTATAATCCTTACAATAACACTGAAGTTATTAGTATTGCTTATAAAAATAATCAAACGAAGAGGGTAGCAATGAGACACCAATGCAGACTGAGACTGTCTAAGCTTTAACTCAAAAAGTTTTTTAGAACTTCACTTAAAGTGTGACAGTCAAAAACAGAAAAAGGAATTGTCTAACTCCAAATAATATCAGCATAAGCTAAGCTTTGAATGCAGTTAAGTATTTGAGAGAGAAAATGAATGCAGAGAGAAAAAGAAATTGAAAGCAGGTCTTATCTTAGAACGCCACGAGATGGCGTAGTTGCGCTCGTGCAGGCTGACGTCAGTGTGGGGCGCGTGATTTGAGAACTGCCACACACCTAGAGGCTGCCCTCTAGTGTCGGTCAGTGGCGTGATTCAGCAGATTTTTTTCTGTGGGATCACGAGTATTTCGCGCTCTGTTGCATGCGGAAAATTACACGAGTTTCATAACATGTGACTAATAGGAATTACACATCTATTAAATTACACATTTTACATTACACATTGAGACGGTTTAGAATAATAACAGGGATTATCATCTGTTTTAATTCATAAAACTGGTCTCCAATTACACATTATATATGAAATGGTTTACAATAAAAACAGGTATTAAAACTTCTTGTTTTAATTAATTAGAAACTGTGAGCAAACAGGCATTATCTTCTGTTTTATTACTACAGCTCTGAACAGGTATTATCTTCTGTTCATTACAGGAACAGGAATTATTGCATCTGCTCCTCTCCCATAAGCATTAAATCAAAAATAGCACTTTTATGATTTTTGCGTAGGTTTACGAAATTGGATCGCGACGCCAATTTCTGACCAGGAGTTTATCGTTAACGTATTATATATAATAAGGCCTATTACGACTGAAAAACTATCAGATTTACGTCTTCGTCCTAAAAGAGATCCTTCGTCTTCATTTAGTCGGTTTAAATCATATTACATGTACTAACTGTAAAGAGTTTTGCTTCGTCTTTACAGAGACACAATGTAATGTCATGAACTGCAGTTTTAGCTCTTAACAGTGATTAAAAATGCTTAGACTTTACCTCACAATTCAAAACGCGCGTGTAACGTTACAATTATTAATACCAATAATACACATTCACTGAAACTGAATTTGTTCCCACCAAATAAAGTTTGAAACTGCCTAAAATAACTCCACCAAAACATGTAACGTACGACTCGGGGTAAATATGAATTAGCTCAAGAATATGGGGAATCTTGTGAATATTAATATTTATGACTCATGGTCATAATTCATAAGTCGCATGTACATTTATTTTATCAATTATCGAGCTTACCTTGTTCTATAACTATCTGACCAACATTTAATTCGTCCAGCGAAACAAATGTAAAATCATTACCGTCAAGAAGAGGTAACTTATTCACAAACTTCAAGAGAGTTTCATGTCCTGGCCACGGACACCCAACTTTCTGAGTTTATAAATTAAAACTACTGAATGTAGTCCAATATCGAGCTGGTAGCTTAAATAAGATCTTTGATTTCATTGACTTCATAAAAAGTGGATTCTTCAAACACAGAGGCAGTGAAAAGTATTTATGAATTTTAATAAATGCAAAACTAGAGATTATGAGCTACGAATATAAAACGTACGTAAAAATGCAAACAATAAACAAACAAACAAACATTTAAACAAACAAGAACATAAGTGATCAGAATGCAATGAAATAAAGAAAGCAAGAAAGAAATATAGAGAAGGGAAAAGCTAGTAATTATTACATACAGAAACCTAGGTTCACGAGACACCGGGAAAACAGCTTTTATCAGACAATGTAGCCTACTTGCAAGTTTCTGTGCTCTTTCTGGTCTGGCTGAAGGAGAGGGGGCGCGCGTGTCCTGTTCTGCTGCGTCTTCCGGTGTCGCGCGAAGCTTGAAAAGGCTCACTGAAATGTAACGTTACCGAGAAAGTTCGTCTTCGTCTTCCGTGAAGGAAGAGGCAAGATATAACTTAGTTGCAAAGAACGGCTGCTATGGCTCGAACATGTGTTCGAGCGAGGAGAAGGCCGGAGCCTTTCAGATGTTTCTTGGAGCCGTGGAGAAGAGGATGAAGAGAGATCCGGAAAGAGGCAGGAAGAGGCAGGAAGAGAGTGTGATGAGGGGGTTTCTTCCTTTTAAGCAAACATCTGTTTACGCCTTCTCTTGGAACGACAGCGAATCAGATTGTCTTTTCTGAGGCGGGAGAATTCTCTTTGTGTGAAGGAGAAAACGCCTACTTTCACCATATGTCTCCTGAACGAAATAATTCATATTTCATCTTAGGATTATACATACTGAACTAAAGATGTTACTTATATAACTTAGGTGGGACTGATTGAATTAAAACAGGACGGTCAGACAGATACCAAGAATTACAGGTAGACTTTGGACACACATAACGTTACGTTCATATGCATCATTACACACAAATAAAGCTCGATTAAACATACAATAAAATTGTCAGTGTTTCCGTTACGGCATGTGAAGACACTTGAGAAACATAGGAATACATATCAACATTTTGGTAATGTACTATGTGGAAGTGTATGGAATGTGGGCTTGCAGGAACTGGATGAGATGCAGCTCTGGGTCATAAAGTTTTATGGTCTGGGGGAGGATTACAACAGGACATGACTGAGGAATTCCTTTCAAGGAACATAAGTCTATAGGATTCCAACCTATATTCTAGCAAACCACACTTCTATTATTACTCAAAGTTAATCACAAATACATATCAGCAGGTATACACTCAAGAGCCATATCTCTACCTGAAATTGTACTCAAGGAGGTTTTGTGTGTGTGGGGGTGAGTGTGTGTGTGTGCGTGGGTCATGAGGTTGTAAAGTCGGGGGATACGAGTCACATGGGTGTACCAGCCAAACTGGCGCTGGCAAATTGGTCCTCGTGGGGCAATTATTAACCAGCAAACACAAAGACCATGTGTTTTGCCATCACATGATCTACTTAATGCGAAAAGCAGATGTCGTTGTGGCTACAAACTACTTTAGCTAATCTTTCTTTCTTTCTTTCTAGCTAATCTTTCTTTTTTCTTTTTCTTTCTTTCTAACTAATCATTCTTTTCTTTCTTGCTTACTTTTCTTTCTTTCTTTCTAACTAATCTTTCTTTTTTCTTCCTTTCTTCCTTTTCTTTCTTTCTAACTAATCTTTCTTTTTTTCTTTCTTCTTTCGTTCTAACTAATCTTTCTTTCTTTTTTCTTTCTTTCTTTAATTTCTTTCTTACTAATCTTTCTTTTTTCTTTCTTTCTTTCTTTCTTTCTTTCTTTCTTTCTTTCTTTCTAGCTAATCTTTCTTTCTTTTTTCTTTCATTCTTTCTTTCTACCTAATCTTTTTCTTTCTTTCTTTCTTTCTTTCTTTCTTTCTTTCTTTCTTTCTTTCTTTCTTTCTTTCTACATAATCTTTTTCTTTCTTTCTTTCTACATAATCTTTTTCTTTCTTTCTTTCTACCTTTCTTTCTTTCTAGCTAATCTTTCTTTTTTCTTTTTCTTTCTTTCTAACTAATCTTTCTTTTCTCTTTTTCTTTCTTTCTTTCTAACTAATCTTTCTTTTCTTTCTTGCTTGCTTTTCTTTCTTTCTTTCTTTCTAACTAATCTTTCTTTTTTCTTCCTTTCTTACTTTTCTTTCTTTCTAACTAATCTTTCTTTTTTTCTTCTTTCGTTCTAACTAATCTTTCTTTCTTTTTTCTTTCTTACTTTAATTTCTTTCTTACTAATCTTGCTTTTTTCTTTCTTTCTAACTAATCTTTCTTTCTTTCTTTCTTTCTTTCTTTCTTTCTTTCTTTCTTTCTTTCTTTCTTTATACCTAATCTTTCTTTCTTTCTTTCTAACTAATCTTTCTTTCTTTCTTTCTTTCTTTCTTTCTAACTAATCTTTCTTTCTATCTTTCTTTCTAACTAATCTGTCTTTCTTTCTTTCTACCTAATCTTTCTACCTAATCTTTCTTTCTTTCTTTCTTTCTTTCTTTCTTTCTAACTAATCTTTCTTTCTATCTTTCTTTCTAACTAATCTGTCTTTCTTTCTTTCTACCTAATCTTTCTACCTAATCTTTCTTTCTTTCTTTCTTTCTTTCTTTCTTTCTTTCTTTCTTTCTTTCTTTCTTTCTACCTAATCTTTCTTTCATTCTTTCTTTCTACCTTTTCTTTCTTTCTTTCTTTCTTTCTTTCTTTATACCTAATCTTTCTTTCTTTCTTTCTTTCTTTCTAACTAATCTTTCTTTCTTTTTTCTTTCTTTCTTTCTAACTTTTCTTTCTTTCTAACTAATTTATCAATCAAACTTCTAACTACTTTAAACTTCTAACTACTTTAGCTAATCTTTCTTTCTTTCTTTCTAGCTAATCTTTCTTTTTTCTTTTTCTTTCTTTCTAACTAATCATTCTTTTCTTTCTTGCTTACTTTTCTTTCTTTCTTTCTAATTAATCTTTCTTTTTTCTTCCTTTCTTCCTTTTCTTTCTTTCTAACTAATCTTTCTTTTTTTCTTTCTTCTTTCGTTCTAACTAATCTTTCTTTCTTTTTTCTTTCTTTCTTTAATTTCTTTCTTACTAATCTTGCTTTTTTCTTTCTTTCTTTCTTTCTTTCTTTCTTTCTTTCTTTCTTTCTTTCTTTCTTTCTTTCTTTCTAGCTAATCTTTCTTTCTTTTTTCTTTCATTCTTTCTTTCTACCTAATCTTTTTCTTTCTTTCTTTCTTTCTTTCTTTCTTTCTTTCTTTCTTTCTTTCTTTCTTTCTTTCTTTCTTTCTTTCTTTCTTTCTTTCTTTCTTTCTTTCTTTCTTTCTTTCTACCTAATCTTTTTCTTTCTTTCTTTCTACCTAATCTTTTTCTTTCTTTCTTTCTACCTAATCTTTTTCTTTCTTTCTTTCTACCTAATCTTTTTCTTTCTTTCTTTATACCTAATCTTTCTTTATTTTTCTTTCATTCTTTCTACCTAATCTTTCTTTATTTTTTCTTTCATTCTTTCTTTCTTTCTACCTAATCTTTCTTTCTTTCTTTCTTTCTTTATACCTAATCTGTCTTTCTTTCTTTCTTTCTACCTAATCTTTCTTTCTTTTTCTTTCTTTCTTTCTTTCTTTCTTTCTTTCTTTCTTTCTTTCTTTCTTTCTTTCTTTCTACCTAATGTTTCTTTCTTTCTAGCTAATCTTTCTTTCTTTTTTTCTTTCATTCTTTCTTTCTACCTAATCCTTTTCTTTCTTTCTTTCTTTCTTTCTTTCTACCTAATCTTTCTTTCTTTCTTTCTTTCTTTCTTTCTTTCTTTCTTTCTTTCTTTCTTTCTTTCTACCTAATCTTTTTCTTTCTTTCTTTATACCTAATCTGTCTTTCTTTCTTTCTAACTAATCTTTCTTTCTTTCTTTCTTTCTTTCTTTCTTTCTTTCTACCTAATCTTTCTTTCTTTCTTGATTTCTTTCTTTCTTTATACCTAATCTGTCTTTCTTTCTTTCTTTCTTTCTTTCTACCTAATCTTTCTTTCTTTCTTTCTTTCTTTCTTTCTTTCTTTCTTTCTTTCTATCTACCTAATCTTTCTTTCTTTCTTTCTACCTAATCCTTTTCTTTCTTTCTTTCTTTCTTTCTTTCTTTCTTTCTTTCTTTCTTTCTTTCTTTCTACCTAATCTTTCTTTCTTTCTTTCTACCTAATCTTTTTCTTTCTTTCTTTATACCTAATCTTTCTTTCTTTCTGACAACTACCAACCACCTAGCAACACCCTAGCAACCACCTAGCAACACCATAGTAACCACCCAGAACACCCTAGCAACCGCCTAGCAACTGCCTAGCAACCACCCAGAATACCTTAGCAACACCATAGCAACCACCCATAACACCCTAGCAACTGCCTAACAACACCCTAGCAACCGCCTAGCAACCACCCAGAACACCCTAGCAACCACCTAGCAACACCATAGCAACCACCCAGAACACCCTAGCAACCACCTAGCAACACCATAGCAACCACCCAGAACACCCTAGCAACTGCCTAGCAACCACCCAGAATACCCTAGCAACCACCTAGCAACACCATAGCAACCACCCAGAACACCCTAGCAACCGCCTAGCAACACCATAGCAACGACCCAGAACACCCTAGCAACTGCCTAGCAACCACCCAGAACACCCTAGCAACCGCCTAACAACACCCTAGCAACCACCCAGAACACCCTAGCAACCGCCTAGCAACACCATAGCAACCACCCAGAACACCCTAGCAACCGCCTAGCAACCACCCAGAACACCCTAGTAACCGCCTAGCAACACCATAGCAACCACCCAGAACACCCTAGCAACTGCCTAGCAACCACCCAGAATACCCTAGCAACCGCTTAGCAACCACCCAGAATACCCTAGCAACCGCCTAGCAACCGCCTAGCAACACCATAGCAACCACCCAGAACACCCTAGCAACTGCCTAGCAACCACCCAGAATACCCTAGCAACCACCCAGAATACCCTAGCAACCGCCTAGCAACCACCCAGAATACCTTAGCAACCGCCTAGCAATACCATAGCAACCACCCAGAACACCCTAGCAACCGCCTAACAACACCCTAGCAACCAACCAGAACACCCTAGCAACCGCCTAGCAACACCATAGCAACCACCCAGAACACCCTAGCAACCGCCTAGCAACCACCCAGAATACCTTAGCAACCGCCTAGCAACACCATAGCAACCACCCAGAACACCCTAGCAACTGCCTAACAACACCCTAGCAACCGCCTAGCAACCAACCAGAACACCCTAGAAACCGCCTAGCAACACCATAGCAACCACCCAGAACACCCTAGCAACCGCCTAGCAACCACCCAGAACACCCTAGCAACCGCCTAGCAAAAAACGTTCTGGTCCAAACTTTCTCAAGCCAACTTAAAGTTTGTCTCGACGAACTTTTGCATCTAGTTAGTGGTGCTTGCTGAAAGCAAGGCATCACTATTGTTATTGCTCATACTTATTATTCTTATTATTATTAATGGTGCTTGCTGAAAGCAAGGCATCATTAGTGTTCTCTTGCATACTTATTATTCTTCTTATTAATGGTGCTTGCTGAAAGCAAGGCATCATTAGTGTTCTCTTGCATACTTATTATTAGTGGTGCTTGCTGAAAGCAAGGCATCACTATTGTTATTGCTCATACTTATTATTATTCTTCTTATTATTATTCCACACAAAGTTTGGCGCGTAACTCGCCCCGCACCGTTTGTCACAGACCCATGAATGAGGTGTCAAATCGACCGGCTCATTGAGGAGAGGTGTGCTATGACTTTTATAAGCGATCGGGGGTGCGGTGTTTGCCCCAGGGGCGAAAAAGCGGCCAAAAAAGTCCCATTGACTTAACATTGCGATGAACTTTGACCACATGTAGCTCTGAGCGAGGATTTCGCAGAAACGTGTGATTTGCCACATTTGAAGAGGCTGACAGGCTCTGTAAGAACATACCTCACAATGGGGTAAAAGTTGCACCCCTGGGGGGCAGGAGATGCCCAAAGTTGCCCCATTGACTTACTATGGGGAAGGAACGTCCCATGAAACACACATGCTTTTCCTACTATGGTAAATTGCATAGGGACTTTGTATTGAACGTAGCTCTGGATCACAGTGTCATAGAGACAAGGGGGAGGGCTCATTTTACTCAGATGACCAATCAGTCTCTCAGGATCATTGTGAAGCTATCAAGCCACGCCCTAGCAACCATTTAGAGCCCCATAGCAACAAGTTCCAAAGACTTCCATTGAAAGAGTTCAAAGAGATATCTCCGGACTGAATTGTCATAGAAACATGGGGGTGGTCTCATTTGACTCAGGGCAGCAAACAGCCAATCATGAATCACCTAAACACTTCCAAGCCCCTCCCTAGCAACCATTGTCGAGCACCTTAGCAACCAAATTCCAAAGAGGGATATCTTCCATTCTGAATGTCGCAGAGGCATTGGAGTTGGTTTATATCATTCATACTGACAAGCAGCCTTTGGAGTTTCATGATTGGCAGCTGACAAGCCAATCCCTAGCAACCAAACAGAGTACCCTAGCAACCAATATCCAAAGAGGGATATCTTCCATTCTGAATGTCACAGAGGCATGGGAGTTGGTTTATATCATTCATAGTGACAAGAAGCCTTTGGAATTTCATCATTGGCAGCTGCCAAGTAACTCCATAGCAACCAAAAAGAGTACCCTAGCAACCAATATCCAAAGAGGGATATCTTCCATTCTGAATGTCACAGAGGCATGGGAGTTGGTTTATATCATTCATAGTGACAAGAAGCCTTTGGAATTTCATCATTGGCAGCTGTCAAGTAACTCCATAGCAACCAAAAAGAGTACCCTAGCAACCAATATCCAAAGAGGGATATCTTCCATTCTGAATGTCACAGAGGCATGGGAGTTGGTTTATATCATTCATAGTGACAAGAAGCCTTTGGAATTTCATCATTGGCAGCTGCCAAGTAACTCCATAGCAACCAAAAAGAGTACCCTAGCAACCGTTTAGCAAAACGTATATCTCTGCATCAAAACATAGTATAGAGATGGGACTTGGCTCTTTTGACTAAATCATGGTAAACTATGGTAAATCATCATAGAATCATAGTAAATCATACTAAAGCATGGTAAATCATGGTATACTATAGTAAATCATAGTAAACTATGGTAAATCGTGGTAAATCATGGTAAACTATGGTAAATCATGCTAGAATCATAGTAAATCATACTTGAACATGGTAAATCATGGTATACTATAGTAAATCATGGTAAACTATGGTAAATCATGGTAAACTATGGTAAATCATGGTAAACTATGATAAATCATGCTAGAATCAGTAAATCATACTTGAACATGGTATATCATGGTATACTATTGTAAATCATGGTAAACTATGGTAAATCGTGGTAAATCATGGTAAACTATGGTAAATCATGGTAAACTATGGCAAATCATGCTAGAATCAGTAAATCATACTTCAACATGGTAAATCATGGTATACTATAGTAAATCGTGGTAAACCGTGGTAAACTATTGTAAATCATGGTAAACTATGGTAAATCATGCTAGAATCAGTAAATCATACTTGAACATGGTAAATCATGGTATACTATAGTAAATCATGGTAAACTATAGTAAATTGTGGTAAATCATGTTAAACTATGGTAAATCATGGTAAACTATGGTAAATCATGCTAGAATCAGTAAATCATACTTGAACATGGTAAATCATGGTATACTATAGTAAATCATGGTAAACTATAGTAAGTCGTGGTAAATCATGGTAGAATCATGGTAAATCATACTTGAACATGGTAAATCATGGTATACTATAGTAAATCTGGTAAACTATGGTAAATTGTGGTAAATCATGGTAAACTATGGTAAATCATGGTAAACTATGCTAGCAATGTGGTAAAACAAGCTAGCATCATGCTAGCTACATGCTAATCATACTAACATGATGCTAGCATGATGCTAATAATGCTAGCATGATGCTAGCAACATGCTAATAATGCTAGCATTATACTAGCTACATGCTAATCATGCTAGCTTCTTGCTACAAACATGCTATTCATGTTAGCATCTTGTTAAAAAATGCTAGCATCATGCTAACAACATGCTAATCATGCTAGCTACATTCACGTTAGCTTTTGATAAAAACATGCTAGCATGATGCTAGCAACATGCTAATCATATTAGCACCATGCTAGCAACATGCTAGCATCATGTTAGTCACATGCTTATAATGCTAGCATGATGATAATTTTGTTATAATCTTGCTAAAAACTAGCTAAACGCACTTTAGCAACCGAGTGGAGAGTTTTGCCACTGCAAGCACCACTTCACATTTTCTTCAGGAAATGTACATTCTAGTTAGTGGTGCTTTTTTGAAAGCATCACTATTGTTATTGCTCATACTTATTATTCTTTTTATTATTATTCTTCCACACAAAAGTTTGGCGCGTAATGCGCCCCGCACCGTTTGTCACAGACCCCTGAGTGAGGTGTCAAATCGACCGGCTCATTGAGGAGAGGTGTGCTATGACTTTTCTAAGCGATCGGGTGTACGATGTTCGCACAGCGGACGAAAAAGCGGCCAAAAAAGTCCCATTGACTTAACATGGGGAGTTCTAAAAACATTTGAATCCTAACTGCCGTTTTCACACACACAGACTCCAAAGGGCCTGACACCCCTGCGTCTCTCCCTCTCTCTCTCCCTCTGAGGATTTATATTATCAAGCAGTTAATAAGTTATGGCCTAAAATCTTCATAGCCACACCCTAGCAACCAGTTTCAGCACCCTAGCAACCACTAAGAGCTCCCTAGCAACCACCCTAAACCAAAAAAAAACATTTTTTTATTTTTTTTATATTTTTTAAAGCAATTTTACTCTCGTGGCCTTGCGATATCGCTCCATGCTTGTGCCTATTCGGCCATAGGCACGAGGCCGCAGGCCTCGTGCCGTACTGAAGGCACTCGTTATTAAAGATTTTAATAACTCTATAAAAACTCCATAGTAACCATATTTGACAACTACCAACCACCTAGTAACACCATAGCAACTAACAAAAACACCTTAGCAACCACCCTGAACACCCTAGCAACGTCTAGAAATGCTCTAGTAACCACAAAAAACTGTAGCAAGCACCCAGAACACCCTAGCAACTGCCTAGCAACCACCTAGAACACCTAGCAACTGCCTAGCAACCACCCAGAACACCTAGCAACCACCCAGAACACCCTAGCAACTGCCTAGCAATGCCCTAGTATCCACCCAGAATACCATAGCAACTGCCTAGCAACACCATAGCAACCACCCAGAACACCCTAGCAACCACCTAGCAACGCCCTAGCAACCACCAAGAATACCCTAGCAACTGCCTAGCAACCACCAAGAATACCCTAGCAACTGCCTAGCAACCACCCAGAACACCTTAGCAACTGCCTAGCAACACCATAGCAACCACCCAGAACACCCTAGCAACCACCTGGCAACAGCATCTTGCTAAAAACATAATGGCAACATGCTAATCAAGCTACCATCATGCTAGCAACATGCTAATCAAGCTAGCATCATGCTAGCAACATGCTAATCATGCTAGCATTATGCTACCAACATGCTAATAAAGCTAGCATCATGCTAACAACATGTTAATCAAGCTAGCATAATGTTAGCATCATGCTAATCAAGCTAGCATCATGCTAGCAACATGCTAATAATGCTAGCATTATGCTTGTAACATGCTAATCAAGCTAGCATAATGCGAATCAAGCTAGCATCATGTTAGCAACATGCTAATCATGCTAGCATTAGGCTACCAACATGCTAATAAAGCTAGCATCATGCTAACAACATGCTAATCAAGCTAGCATAATGCTAGCATCATGCTAACCAAGCTAGCATCATGCTAGCAACATGCTAATCATGCTAGCAACATTTTAATCATGTTAGCATCTAGCTAAAAACATGCTAGCAACATGCTAATCATGCTAGCATCTTGTTAAAAGCATGGTAGCAACATGCTAATCATGCTAGCATCATCCAACCAACATGCTAATCATGCTAACAACATGCTAATCCTGCTAGCATCATTCTAACAACATGTTAATCATAGTCATGATTAACATGTTGTTATGTTAATCATGGTTAATCATGATTAATCATGTTAATCATGCTGGAATGTGTTAAATCGTAATAAATCATCTTAGAAACATGGTAAATCGTGGTAAATAATGCTAAAATGTGGTATATCATGGTATCACAACATGTCAATTGTGTTAGCATCTGCCCAGTGGCGAATTTTGCCACTGCAAGCACCACTTCACATTTTCTTCAGGAAATGTACATTCTAGTTAATGGTGCTTGCTGAAAGCAAGGCATCATTAGTGTTCTCTTGCATACTTATTAGTGGTGCTTGCTGAAAGCAAGGCATCACTATTGTTATTGCTCATACTTATTATTCTTATTATTATTATTATTATTATTATTATTATTATTATTCTGGACAAAGTTTGGCGCGTAATGCGCCCCGCACCGTTTGTCACAGACCCCTGAGTAAAGTGTCAAATCGACCGGCTCATTGAGGAGAGGTGTGCTATGACTTTTCTAAGCGATCGGGTGTACGATGTTCGCACAGCGGACGAAAAAGCGGCCAAAAAAGTCCCCATTGACTTTACATTGGGCATTCTAAAAATATTTGAATCCCAACCGACGTTTTCACACACACACCACTCCAAAGGGCCTGACAGCCCTGCGTCTCTCCCTCTCTCTCTCCCTCAGAGGATTTATATTATCAAGCAGCCAATAAGTAATGGCCTAAAATCTTCATAGCCACACCCTAGCAACCAGTTTTAGCACCCTAGCAACCACTAAGAGCTCCCTAGCAACCACCCTAAACCAAAAAAAATTTTTTTTTACATTTTTTTGTATTTTTTAACGCAATATTACACTCGTGGCCTTGCGATATTGCTCCATGCTTGTGCCTATTCAGCCATAGGCACGAGGCCGCAGGCCGAGTGCCGTACTGAAGGCACTCGTTATTAAAGATTTTAATAACTCTATAAAAACTCCATAGTAACCATCTTTGACAACTACCAACCACCTAGTAACAAAATAGCAACTACCAAAAATACCTTAGCAACCATCCTGAACACCCTAGCAACGTCTAGAAACGCTCTAGTAGATCATAGAAACACCAAGGTGGTCTCGTTTCACTCAGGGCATCAAATGGCCAATCATGAATCACCTCAACACTTCCTAGCCCCTCCCTAGCAACCATTGTCGAGCACCTTAGCAACCAAAATCCTAGAGGGATATCTTCTATTCTGAATGTCACAGAGGCATGGACGTTGGTTTATATCATTCATAGTAACAAAAAGCCTTTGCAGTTTCATCAATGGCAGCTGTCAAGCAACTCCATAGCAACCAAACAGATTACCCTAGCAACCAAAATTCAAAGAGGGATATCTTCCATTCTGAATGTCACAGAGGCATGGGAGTTTGTTTATGTCATTCATACTGAAAAGCAGCCTTTGGAGTTCATCATTAGCAGCTGCCAAGCCACTCCATAGCAACCAAACAGAGTACCCTAGCAACTATTTAGCAAGGCCTATATCTCTGTATCAGAGCATCGTATAGAGATGGGGGAAGGTTTATATAATTCAATATTGACAAGAAGCCTTTGGAGTTTCATGATTGGCAGCTGCCAAGCCACTCCCTAGCAACCAATCATAGTACCCTAGCAACCAAAATCCAAAGAGGGATATCTTCCAGTCTGAATGTCACAGAGGCATGGGAGTTGGTTTATATCCTTCATAGTAACAAAAAGCCGTTGCAGTTTCATCAATGGCAGCTGTCAAGCAACTCCATAGCAACCAAACAGATTACCCTAGCAACCAAAATTCAAAGAGGGATATCTTCCATTCTGAATGTCACAGAGGCATGGGAGTTGGTTTATGTCATTCATACTGACAAGAAGCCTTTGGTGTTTCATGATTGGCAGCTGCCAAGCAACTCCATAACAACCAAACAGAGTACCCTAGCAACCAAAATCCAAACAGGGATCTCTTCCATTCTGAATGTCACAGAGGCATGGGAGTTGGTTTATATCATTCATACTGACAAGAAACCTTTGGAATTTCATCATTGGCAGCTGCCAAGTAACTCCATAGCAACCAAACAGAGTACCCTAGTAACCAAAATCCAAAGAGGGATATCTTCCATTCTGAAAGTCACACAGGCATGGGAGTTGGTTTATATCATTCATTATGACAAGCAGCCTTTGGAGTTTTATGATTGGCACCTGCCAAGTCACTCCCTTGCAACCAAACAGAGGACCCTAGCAACCAAATTCCAAAGAGGGATATCTTCCATTCTGAATGTCACAGAGGCATGGGAGTTGGTTTAAATCATTTATACTGACAATCAGCCTTTGGAGTTTCATCATTGGCACCTGCCAAGTCACTCCCTGGCAACCAAACAGAGGACCCTAGCAACCGTTTATCATGACCCATGTCTCTGCATCAGAACATCACATAGAGATGGGGGTTGGCTCTTTTGTTTTGGTTGGGAAACTGTCTGTAACTATCACCATGGTAACTGATTTCACACCCTAGCAACCGTTTAGAGCCACCTAGCAACCATATTGCAACATATAGAAGCCATATTTCAGCTCCACAACATTGTACAGACATGGTTGTTGGCTCGAATGCAATCATGTACAACACCCTAGCAACCAAGTGGAGAGTTTTGCCACTGCAAGCACCACTTCACATTTTCTTCAGGAAATGTACATTCTAGTTATTATTCTTATTTTTATTCTGGACAAAGTTTGGCGCGTAACTCGTCCCGCACCGTTTGTCTCAGACCCCTGAGTGAGGTGTCAAATCGACCGGCTCATTGAGGAGAGGTGTGCTATGACTTTTATAAGCGATCGGGGGTGCGATGTTTGCCCCAGGGGCGAAAAAGCGGCCAAAAAAGTCCCATAGACTTAACATTGCGACAAACTTTGACGACTCCTAGCTCAGAGCGAGGATTTCACATAAACTTGTGATTTGCCACATTTGAAGAGGCTGACAGGCTCTGTAAGAACATACCTCACAATGGGGTAAAAGTTGTAGCCCTGGGGGGCAGAAGCTGCCCAAAGTTGCCCCATTGACTTACTATGGGGAAGGAACATCCTGTGAAACTCACATGCTTTTCCTACTATGGTAAATTGCATAGGGATTTTGTATTGAACATAGCTCCTGATCACAGTGTCATAGAGACAAGGGGGCGAGCTCATTTTACTCAGACGACCAATCAGTCTCTCAGGATCATTGTGAAGCTATCAAGCCACGCCCTAGCAACCATTTAGAGCCCCTTAGCAACAAGTTCCATAGACTTCCATTGAAAGAGTTCAAAGAGATATCTCCAGACTGAATTGTCATAGAAACATGGGGGTGGTCTCATTTGACTCGTGGCAGCAAACAGCCAATCATGAATCACCTCAACACTTCTTAGCCCCTCCCTAGCAACCATTGTCGAACACCTTAGCAACCAAAATCCAAAGAGGGATATCTTCCATTATGAATATCACAGAGGCATGGGAGTTGGTTTATATCATTCATAGTGACAAGAAGCTTTTGCAGTTTCATAATTGGCATCTGCCAAGCCACTCTATAGCAACCAAACAGAGTACCTTAGCAACCAAAATCCAAAGAGGGATATCTGCCATTCTGAATGTCACAGAGAAATGGGAGATGGTTTATATCATTCATAGTGACAAGAAGCCTTTGGAATTGCATCATTGGCAACTGCCAAGCCACTCCCTAGCAACCAAACAGAGTACCCTAGCAACCGTTTAGCAAAACGAATATCTCTGTATCAGAACATCGTATAGAGATTGGAGTTGGTTTATATCATTCATACTGACAAGCAGCCTTTGAAGTTTCATGATTGGCAGCTGCCAAGCCACTCCCTAGCAACCAACAGAGTACCCTAGCAACCAAAATACAAAGAGGGATATCTTCCATTCTGAATGTCACAGAGGCATGGGAGTTGGTTTATATAATTCATAATGACAAGAAGCCTTTGCAGTTTCATCAGTGGCAGCTGCCAAGCCACTCCCTAGCAACCAAACAGAGTATCCTAGCAACCAAAATCCAAAGAGGGATATCTTCCATTCTGAATGTCACAGAGGCATGGGAGTTGGTTTATATCATTCATAGTGACAAGAAGCCTTTGGAATTGCATCATTGGCAGCTGCCAAGTAACTCCATAGCAACCAAACAGAGTACCCTAGCAACCAAAACCCAAAGAGGCATATCTTCCATTCTGAATGTCGCAGAGGCATGGGAGTTGGTTTATATCATTCATACTGACAAGCAGCCTTTGGAGTTTCATGATTGGCAGCTGACAAGCCACTCCCTAGCAACCAAACAGAGTACCCTAGCAACCAATATCCAAAGAGGGATATCTTCCATTCTGTATGTCGCAGAGGCATGAGAGTTGGATTATATCATTCATACTGACAAGCAGCCTTTGGAGTTTCATGATTGGCAGCTGCCACGCTACTCCCTAGCAACCAAACAGAGTACCCTAGCAACCGTTTAGCAAAACGTATATCTCTGCATCAGAACATCGTATAGAGATGGGAGTTGGTTTATATCATTCATACTGACAAGAAGCCTTTGCAGTTTCATCATCAGCAGCTGCCAAGCAACTCCATAGCAACCAAACAGAGTACCCTAGCAACCATTTTACAAGACCTACATCTCTGCATCAGAATATTGTATAGAGATGGGGGTTGGCTCATTAGTTTCAGTTGTAAAACAGTCTGTAAATATCACCATGGTAACTGTGTATTCACACCCTAGCAACCATTTAGAGCCACCTAGCAACCATATTGCAACATATAGAAGCCATATTTCAGCTCCACAACATCGTACAGACATGGTTGTTGGCTCGTATGCAATCATGTACAACACCCTAGCAACCGAGCGGAGAGTTTTGCCACTGCAAGCACCATTTCACATTTTCTTCAGGAAATGTACATTCTAGTTATTATTCTTATTCTTATTATTATTCTGGACAAAGTTTGGCGCGTAACTCACCCCGCACCGTTTGTCACAGATCCCTGAGTGTGGTGTCAAATCGACCGGTTCATTGAGGAGAGGTGTGCTATGACTTTTATAAGCGATCGGGGGTGCGGTGTTCGCCCCAGGGGCGAAAAAGCGGCCAAAAAAGTCCCATTGACTTAACATTGCGCCGAACTTTGACCACTCGTAGCTCTGAGCGAGGATTTCGGAGAATAGTGTGATTTGCCACATTTGAAGAGGCTGACAGGCTCTGTAAGAACATACCTCACAATGGGGTAAAAGTTGCACCCCTGGGGGGCAGGAGATGCCCAAAGTTGCCCCATTGATTTACTATGGGGAAGGAACATCCCGTGAAACACACATGCTTTTCCTACTATGGTAAATTGCATAGGGACTTTGTATTGAACGTAGCTCTGGATCACAGTGTCATAGAGACAAGGGGGAGGGCTCATTTTACTCAGACGACCAATCAGTCTCTCAGGATCATTGTGAAGCTATCAAGCCACGCCCTGGCAACCATTTAGAGCCCCTTAGCAACAAGTTCCATAGACTTCCATTGAAAGAGTTCAAAGAGATATCTCCAGACTGAATTGTCATAGAAACATGGGGGTGGTCTCATTTGACTCGGGGCAGCAAACAGCCAATCATGAATCACCTCAACACTTCCAAGCCCCTCCCTAGCAACCATTGTCGATCACCCTATCAACAAAAATCCAAAGAGGGATATCTTCCATTCTGAATGTCACAGAGGCATGGGAGTTGGTTTGTATCATTCATACTGACAAGCAGCCTTTGGAGTTTCATCATTGGCAGCTGCCAAGCCACTCCCTAGCAACCAAACAGAGTACCCTAGCAACCAAAATTCAAAGAGGGATATCTTCCATTCTGAATGTCACAGAGAAATGGGAGTTGGTTTATATCATTCATAGTGACAAGAAGCCTTTGCAGTTTCGTCATTGGCAGCTACCAAGCCACTCCATAGCAACCAAACAGAGTACCCTAGCAACCTAAATCCAAAGAGGGATATCAGCCATTCTGAATGTCACAGAGGCATGGGAGTTGGTTTATATCATTCATAGTGACACAAAGCCTTTGCAGTTTCATCATTGGCAGCTGCCAAGCCACTCCCTAGCAACCTAACAGAGTACCCTAGCAACCGTTTAGCAAGACCTATATCTCTGCATCAGAACATCGTATAGAGATGGGAGTTGGTTTGTATCATTCATACTGACAAGCAGCCTTTGGAGTTTCATGATTGGCAGCTGCCAAGCCACTCCCTAGTAAACAAACAGAGTACCCTAGCAACCAAAATTCAAAGAGGGATATCTTCCATTCTGAATGTCACAGAGAAATGGGAGTTGGTTTATATCATTCATAGTGACACAAAGCCTTTGCAGTTTCATCATTGGCAGCTGCCAAGCCACTCCCTAGCAACCTAACAGAGTACCCTAGCAACCGTTTAGCAAGACCTATATCTCTGCATCAGAACATCGTATAGAGATGGGAGTTGGTTTGTATCATTCATACTGACAAGCAGCCTTTGGAGTTTCATGATTGGCAGCTGCCAAGCCACTCCCTAGTAACCAAACAGAGTACCCTAGCAACCAAAATTCAAAGAGGGATATCTTCCATTCTGAATGTCACAGAGAAATGGGAGTTGGTTTATATCATTCATAGTGACAAGAAGCCTTTGCAGTTTCATCATTGGCAGCTGCCAAGCCACTCCATAGCAACCAAACAGAATACACTAGCAACCAAAATCCAAAGAGGGATATCTTCCATTCTGAATGTCACAGAGAAATGGGAGTTGGTTTATATCATTCATAGTGACAAGAAGCCTTTGCAGTTTCATCTTTGGCAGCTGCCAAGCCACTCCCTAGCAACCAAACAGAGTACCCTAGCAACCGTTTAGCAAAACAAATATCTCTGTATCAGAACATCGTATAGAGATGGGAGTTGGTTTATATCATTCATACTGACAAGCAGCCTTTGGAGTTTCATGATTGGCAGCTACCAAGCCACTTCCTAGCAACCAAACAGAGTACCCTAGCAACCAAAATCCAAAGAGGGATATCTTCCATTCTGTATGTCACAGAGGCATGGGAGTTGGTTTATATCATTCATAGTGACAAGAAGCCTTTGTAGTTTCATTATTGGCAGCTGCCAAGCCACTCCCTAGCAACCAAATAGAGTACCCTAGCAACCAAAATCCAAAGAGGGATATCTTCTATTCTGAATGTCACAGAGGCATGGGAGTTGGTTTGTATCATTTATAGTGACAAGAAGCCTTTGTAGTTTCATTATTGGCAGCTGCCAAGCCACTCCCTAGCAACCAAACAGAGTACCCTAGCAACCAAAATCCAAAGAGGGATATCTTCCATTCTGAATGTCACAGAGGCATGGGATTTGGTTTGAATCATTCATACTGACAAGCAGCCTTTGGAGTTTCATGATTGGCAGCTGCCAAGCCACTCCTTAGCAACCAAACAGAGGACCCTAACAACCGTTTATCAAGACCCATGTCTCTGCATCAGAACATCGTATAGAGATGGGGGTTGGCTCTTTTGTTTTGGTTTGGAAACAGTCTGTAACTATCACCATGGTAACTGAATTCACACCCTAGCAACCGTTTAGAGTCACCTAGCAACCATATTGCAACATATAGAAGCTATATTTCAGCTCCACAACATCGTACAGACATGTTTGTTGGCTCGTATGCAATCATGTACCACATTCTAGCAACCGAGTGGCGAGTTTTGCCACTGCAAGCACCATTTCACATTTTCTTCAGGAAATGTACATTCTAGTTATTATTATTATTCTGGACAAAAGTTTGGCGCGTAATGCGCCCCGCACCGTTTGTCACAGGCTCCTGAGTGAGGTGTCAAATCGACCGGCTCATTGAGGAGAGGTGTGCTATGACTTTTCTAAGCGATCGGGTGTACGATGTTCGCACAGCGGACGAAAAAGCGGCCAAAAAAGTCCCCATTGACTTTACATTGGGAGTTCTAAAAATATTTGAATCCCAACCGACGTTTTCACTCACACAGACTCCAAAGGGCCTGACACCCCTGCGTCTCTCCCTCTCTCTCTCCTTCAGAGGATTTATATTATCAAGCAGCCAATAAGTAATGGCCTAAAATCTTCATAGCCACACCCTAGCAACCAGTTTCAGCACCCTAGCAACCACTAAGAGCTCCCTAGCAACCACCCTAAACCAAAAAAAAAATGTTTTTTTCATTTTTTTGTATTTTTTAACGCAATATTACACTCGTGGCCTTGCGATATTGCTCCATGCTTGTTGAGTGCCGTACTGAACCACCCAGAACACCCTATTCGGCCATAGGCACGAGGCCGCAGGCCGAGTGCCGTACTGAAGGCACTCTCAACCACCCAGAAAACCCTAGCAACTGCTTTTTTAAAAAAAATTAAAGCAATATTACACTCGTGGCCTTGCGAAATTGCTCCATGCTTGTGCCTATTCAGCCATAGATTATAGATTATGCCGTACATAAGGCACTCGCAACCACCCAGAACATCCTAGCAACTGCCTAGCAACCACCAAGAAAACCTAGCAACTGCCTAGCAACCACCCAGAACACTCTAGCAACTGCCTAGCAACGCCCGAGCATCCACCCAGAATACCATAGCAACTGCCTAGCAACACCATAGCAACCACCCAGAACACCCTAGCAACCACCTAGCAACTGCCTAGCAACCACCAAGAATACCCTAGCAACTGCCTAGCAACCACCCAGAATACCCTAGCAACTGCCTAGCAACACCATAGCAACCACCCAGAATACCCTAGCAACCACCTAGCAACACCATAGCAACCACCCAGAATACCCTAGCAACTGCCTAGCAACGCCCTAGCAACCACCCAGAATACCCTAGCAACCACCTAGCAACACCATAGCAACCACCCAGAATACCCTAGCAACCACCTAGCAACACCATAGCAACCACCCAGAATACCCTAGCAACCACCTAGCAACGCCCTAGCAACCACCAAGAATACCCTAGCAACCGCCTAGCAACCACCCAAAATACCCTAGCAACCGCCTAGCAACACCATAGCAACCACCAAGAATACCCTAGCAACACCATAGCAACCACCCAGAACAGCCTAGCAACTACCTAGCAACGCCCTAGCAACCACCAAGAATACCCTAGCAACCGCCTAGCAACCACCCAGATTACCCTAGCAACCGCCAAGCAACACCATAGCAACCACCAGGAATACCCTAGCAACCGCCTAGCAACCACCCAGTATACCCTAGCAACCGCCTAGCAACACCATAGCAACCACCCAGAACACCCTAGCAACTGCCTAGCAACACCATAGCAACACCATAGCAACCACCCAGAATACCCTAGCAATGCCCTAGCAACCACCCATAATACCCTAGCAACCGCCTAGCAACACCATAGCAACCACCCAGAATACCCTAGCAACCGCCTAGCAACACCATAGCAACCACCCAGAACAGCCTAGCAACCACCTAGCAACACCCTAGCAACCACCAAGAATACCCTAGCAACCACCTAGCAACCACCCAGAATACCCTAGCAACCGCCTAGCAACGCCCTAGCAACCGTTTAGAGTAGTGGTTCTCAACGGGGGCGGTACCGCCCCCCAGGGGGCGTTCAGAGAACAACGGGGGAGAGAACAAAAAAGTCCCATTGACTTAACATTGGGCATTCTAAAAATATTTGAATCCCAACTGCCGTTTTCACACACACAGACTCCAAAGGGCCTGACAGCCCTGCATCTCTCCCTCTCTCTCTCCCTCAGAGGATTTATATTATCAAGCAGCCAATAAGTAATGGCCTAAAATCTTCATAGCCACACCCTAGCAACCAGTTTCAGCACCCTAGCAACCACTAAGAGCTCCCTAGCAACCACCCTAAACCAAAAAAAAATGTTTTTTACATTTTTTTGTATTTTTTAACGCAATATTACACTCGTGGCCTTGCGATATTGCTCCATGCTTGTGCCTATTTGGCCATAGGCACGAGGCCGCAGGCCGAGTGCCGTACTGAAGGTACTCGTTATTAAAGATTTTAATAACTCTATAAAAACTCCATGGTAACCATCTTTGACAACTACCAACCACCTAGTAACACCATAGCAACTAAAAAAAATACCTTAGCAAACATCCTGAACACCCTAGCAACGTCTAGAAACGCTCTAGTAACCACCAAAAATACCGTAGCAACCACCCAGAACACCCTAGCAACTGTCTAGCAACCCCCCAGAACACCTAGCAACTGCCTAGCAACCACCCAGAACACCCTAGCAACTGCCTAGCAACGCCCTAGCATCCACCCAAAATACCATAGCAACTGCCTAGCAACACCATAGCAACCACCCAGAACACCCTAGCAACCACCTAGCAATGCCCTAGCAACCACACAGAATACCCTAGCAACCGCCTAGCAACCACCCAGAACACCCTAGCAACGCCCTAGCAATCACCCAGAATACCCTAGCAACCGCCTAGCAACACCATAGCAACCACCCAGAACACCCTAGCAACGCCCTAGCAACCACCCAGTACACCCAGGCAACTGCCTAGCAACGCCCTAGCAACCACCAAGAATTCCCTAGCAACCACCCAGAATACCCTAGCAACTGCCTAGCAACGCCCTATTCACCACCCAGAATACCCTAGCAACCGCCTAGCAACACCATAGCAACAACCCAGAACACCCTAGCAACCGCCTAGCAACGCCCTAGCAACCACCCAGAACACCCTAGCAACCACCCAGAATACCCTAGCAACTGCCTAGCAACCACCCAGAACACCCTAGCAGCGGCCTAGCAACACCCTAGCAACCACCCAAAACACCCTAGCAACTGCCTAGGAACACCATAGCAACCACCCAGAATACCCTAGCAACGACCCAGAATACCCTAGCAACTGCCTAGCAATGCCCTAGCAACCACCCAGAATACCCTAGCAACCGCCTAACAATACCCTAGCAACCACCCAGAATACCCTAGCAACCACCTAACAACACCATAGCAACCACCCAGAATACCCTAGCAACCGCCTAGCAACACCATAGCAACCACTAAGAATACCCTAGCAACCGCCTAGCAACCACATAAAAAAACCCTAGCAACCGCCGAGCAACACCATAGCAACCACCAAGAATACCCTAGCAACCGCCTAGCAACCACATGGAATACCCTAGCAACCGCCTAGCAACCACATGGAATACCCTAGCAACCGCCTAGCAACACCATAGCAACCACCCAGAACACCCTAGCAACTGCCTAGCAACGCCCTAGCAACCACCCAGAATACCCTAGCAACCGCCTAGCAACACCATAGCAACCACCAAGAATACCCTAGCAACCGCCTAGCAACCACCCAGTATACCCTAGCAACCGCCTAGCAACACCATAGCAACCACCCAGAACACCCTAGCAACTGCCTAGCAACACCATAGCAACCACCCAGAATACCCTAGCAATGCCCTAGCAACCACCCAGAATACCCTAGCAACCGCCTAGCAACACCATAGCAACCACCCAGAATACCCTAGCAACCACCTAGCAACGCCCTAGCAACCACCAAGAATACCCTAGCAACCGCCTAGCAACCACCCAGAATACCCTAGCAACCGCCTAGCAACGCCCTAGCAACCGTTTAGAGCCACATATAAACCATATTGCAACATATAGAAGCTATATTTCAGCTCCACAACATCGTACAGACATGGTTGTTGGCTCGTATGCAATCATGTACAACACCCTAGCAACCGAGTGGAGAGTTTTGCCACTGCAAGCACCATTTCACATTTTCTTCAGGAAATGTACATTCTAGTTATTATTATTATTCTTATTATTATTCTGGACAAAGTTTGGCGCGTAATGCGCCCCGCACCGTTTGTCACAGACCCCTGAGTGAGGTGTCAAATCGACCGGCTCATTGAGGAGAGGTGTGCTATGACTTTTCTAAGCGATCGGGTGTACGATGTTCGCACAGCGGACGAAAAAGCGGCCAAAAAAGTCCCATTGACTTAACATTGGGCATTCTAAAAATATTTGAATCCCAACTGCCGTTTTCACACACACAGACTCCAAAGGGCCTGACAGCCCTGCATCTCTCCCTCTCTCTCTCCCTCAGAGGATTTATATTATCAAGCAGCCAATAAGTAATGGCCTAAAATCTTCATAGCCACACCCTAGCAACCAGTTTCAGCACCCTAGCAACCACTAAGAGCTCCCTAGCAACCACCCTAAACCAAAAAAAAATGTTTTTTACATTTTTTTGTATTTTTTAACGCAATATTACACTCGTGGCCTTGCGATATTGCTCCATGCTTGTGCCTATTCGGCCATAGGCACGAGGCCGCAGGCCGAGTGCCGTACTGAAGGTACTCGTTATTAAAGATTTTAATAACTCTATAAAAACTCCATGGTAACCATCTTTGACAACTACCAACCACCTAGTAACACCATAGCAACTAAAAAAAATACCTTAGCAACCATCCTGAACACCCTAGCAACGTCTAGAAACGCTCTAGTAACCACCAAAAATACCGTAGCAACCACCCAGAACACCCTAGCAACTGTCTAGCAACCCCCCAGAACACCTAGCAACTGCCTAGCAACCACCCAGAACACCCTAGCAACTGCCTAGCAACGCCCTAGCATCCACCCAAAATACCATAGCAACTGCCTAGCAACACCATAGCAACCACCCAGAACACCCTAGCAACCACCTAGCAATGCCCTAGCAACCACACAGAATACCCTAGCAACCGCCTAGCAACCACCCAGAACACCCTAGCAACGCCCTAGCAATCACCCAGAATACCCTAGCAACCGCCTAGCAACACCATAGCAACCACCCAGAACACCCTAGCAACGCCCTAGCAACCACCCAGTACACCCAGGCAACTGCCTAGCAACGCCCTAGCAACCACCAAGAATTCCCTAGCAACCACCCAGAATACCCTAGCAACTGCCTAGCAACGCCCTATTCACCACCCAGAATACCCTAGCAACCGCCTAGCAACACCATAGCAACAACCCAGAACACCCTAGCAACCGCCTAGCAACGCCCTAGCAACCACCCAGAACACCCTAGCAACCACCCAGAATACCCTAGCAACTGCCTAGCAACCACCCAGAACACCCTAGCAGCGGCCTAGCAACACCCTAGCAACCACCCAAAACACCCTAGCAACTGCCTAGGAACACCATAGCAACCACCCAGAACACCCTAGCAGCGGCCTAGCAACACCCTAGCAACCACCCAAAACACCCTAGCAACTGCCTAGGAACACCATAGCAACCACCCAGAATACCCTAGCAACGACCCAGAATACCCTAGCAACTGCCTAGCAATGCCCTAGCAACCACCCAGAATACCCTAGCAACCGCCTAGCAATACCCTACCAACCACCCAGAATACCCTAGCAACCACCTAACAACACCATAGCAACCACCCAGAATACCCTAGCAACCGCCTAGCAACACCATAGCAACCACCAAGAATACCCTAGCAACCGCCTAGCAACCACATAAAAAAACCCTAGCAACCGCCGAGCAACACCATAGCAACCACCAAGAATACCCTAGCAACCGCCTAGCAACCACATAGAATACCCTAGCAACCGCCTAGCAACACCATAGCAACCACCCAGAACACCCTAGCAACTGCCTAGCAACGCCCTAGCAACCACCCAGAATACCCTAGCAACCGCCTAGCAACACCATAGCAACCACCCAGAACAGCCTAGCAACCACCTAGCAACGCCCTAGCAACCACCAAGAATCCCCTGGCAACCGCCTAGCAACCACCCAGAATACCCTAGCAACCGCCTAGCAACACCATAGCAACCACCAAGAATACCCTAGCAACCGCCTAGCAACCACCCAGTATACCCTAGCAACCGCCTAGCAACACCATAGCAACCACCCAGAACACCCTAGCAACTGCCTAGCAACACCATAGCAACCACCCAGAATACCCTAGCAATGCCCTAGCAACCACCCAGAATACCCTAGCAACCGCCTAGCAACACCATAGCAACCACCCAGAATACCCTAGCAACCACCTAGCAACGCCCTAGCAACCACCAAGAATACCCTAGCAACCGCCTAGCAACCACCCAGAATACCCTAGCAACCGCCTAGCAACGCCCTAGCAACCGTTTAGAGCCACATATAAACCATATTGCAACATATAGAAGCTATATTTCAGCTCCACAACATCGTACAGACATGGTTGTTGGCTCGTATGCAATCATGTACAACACCCTAGCAACCGAGTGGAGAGTTTTGCCACTGCAAGCACCATTTCACATTTTCTTCAGGAAATGTACATTCTAGTTATTATTATTATTCTTATTATTATTCTGGACAAAGTTTGGCGCGAAACTCGCCCCGCACCGTTTGTCACAGACCCCTGAGTAAGGTGTCAAATCGACCGGCTCATTGAGGAGAGGTGTGCTATGACTTTTCTAAGCGATCGGGTGTACGATGTTCGCACAGCGGACGAAAAAGCGGCCAAAAAAGTCCCATTGACTTTACATTGGGAGTTCTAAAAATATTTGAATCCTAACTGCCGTTTTCACACACACAGACTCCAAAGGGCCTGACAGCCCTGCGTCTCTCCCTCTCTCTCTCCCTCAGAGGATTTATATTATCAAGCAGCCAATAAGTAATGGCCTAAAATCTTCATAGCCACACCCTAGCAACCAGTTTCAGCACCCTAGCAACCACTAAGAGCTCCCTAGCAACCACCCTAAACCAAAAAAAAATGTTTTTTACATTTTTTTGTATTTTTTAACGCAATATTACACTCGTGGCCTTGCGATATTGCTCCATGCTTGTGCCTATTTGGCCATAGGCACGAGGCCGCAGGCCGAGTGCCGTACTGAAGGCACTCGTTATTAAAGATTTTAATAACTCTATAAAAACTCCATAGTAACCATCTTTGACAACTACCAACCACCTAGTAACACCATAGCAACTAAAAAAAATACCTTAGCAACCATCCTGAACACCCTAGCAACATCTAGAAACGCTCTAGTAACCACCAAAAATACCGTAGCAACCACCCAGAACACCCTAGCAACTGTCTAGCAACCCCCCAGAACACCTAGCAACTGCCTAGCAACCACCCAGAACACCCTAGCAACTGCCTAGCAACGCCCTAGCATCCACCCAAAATACCATAGCAACTGCCTAGCAACACCATAGCAACCACCCAGAACACCCTAGCAACCACCAAGAATACCCTAACAACGCCCTAGCAACCACCCAGAATACCCTAGCAACACCAAAGCAACCACCCAGAATACCCTAGCAACAGCCTAGCAACGCCCTAGCAACCACCAAGAAAACCCTAGCAACCGCCTAGCAACCACCCAGAACACCTGTGAAACTGCTTAGCAACACCATAGCAACCACCTAGCAACCACCAAGAATACCCTAGCAACCGCATAACAACCACCCAGAACACCTTAGCAACTGCCTAGCAACCACCCAGAATACCCTAGCAATCGCCTAGCAACACCATAGCAACCACCCAGAACACCCTAGCAACTGCCTAGCAACGCCCTAGCAACCACCACGAATACCCTAGCAACCGCCTAGCAACCACCCAGAATACCCTAGCAACCGCCTAGCAACGCCATAGCAACCACTCAGAACACCCTAGCAACTGCCTAGCAACGCCCTAGCAACCACCCAGAACACCCTAGCAACCACCCAGAACACCCTAGCAACTGCCTAGCAACGCCCTAGCAACCACCAAGAATACCCTAGCAACCGCCTAGCAACCACCCAGAATACCCTAGCAACTGCCTAACAACGCCCTAGCAACCACCAATAATACCCTAGCAAATGCCTAGCAACCCCCCAGAATACCCTAGCAACCGCCTAGCAACGCCATAGCAACCACTCAGAACACCCTAGCAACTGCCTAGCAACGCCATAGCAACCACCCAGAATACCCTAGCAACTGCCTTACAACGCCCTAGCAACCACCAAGAATACCCTAGCAACCGCCTAGCAACCCCCCAGAATGCCCTAGCAACCACCCAGAATACCATAGCAACCGCCTAGCAACCGCCTAGCAACCACTCAGAATATCCTAGCAACCGCCTAGCAACACCATAGCAACCACCCAGAATACCCTAGCAACTGCCTAGCAACGCCCTAGCAACCACCCAGAACACCCTAGCAACCGCCTAGCAACGCCCTAGCAACCTCCCAGAACACCCTAGCAACCACCTAGCAACGCCCTAGCAACCACCCAGAATACCCTAGCAACTGCCTAGCAACGCCCTAGCAACCACCCAGAATACCCTAGCAACCGCCTAGCAACACCATAGCAACTACCCAGAATACCCTAGCAACGCCCTAGCAACCACCCAGAATACCCTAGCAACCACCTAGCAACACCATAGCAACCACCCAGAACACCATAGCAACCGCCTAGCAACGCCCTAGCAACCTCCCAGAACACCCTAGCAACCACCCAGATTACCCTAGCAACCGCCTAGCAACACCATAGCAACCACCCAGAACACCCTAGCAACCGTTTAGAGCCACATATAAACCATATTGCAACATATAGAACCTATATTTCAGCTCCCCAACATCGTACAGACATGGTTGTTGGCTCGTATGCAATCATGTACAACACCCTAGCAACCGAGTGGAGAGTTTTGCCACTGCAAGCACCATTTCACATTTTCTTCAGGAAATGTACATTCTAGTTATTATTATTATTCTTATTATTATTCTGGACAAAGTTTGGCGCGAAACTCGCCCCGCACCGTTTGTCACAGACCCCTGAGTGAAGTGTCAAATCGACCGGCTCATTGAGGAGAGGTGTGCTATGACTTTTCTAAGCGATCGGGTGTACGATGTTCGCACAGCGGACGAAAAAGCGGCCAAAAAAGTCCCCATTGACTTTACATTAGGCATTCTAAAAATATTTGAATCCCAACCGACGTTTTCACACACACAGACTCCAAAGGGCCTGACACCCCTGCGTCTCTCCCTCTCTCTCTCCCTCAGAGGATTATATTATCAAGCAGCCAATAAGTAATGGCCTAAAATCTTCATAGCCACACCCTAGCAACCACACACACACACACACACACACACACACACTAAACTCATTTAAACTTAAACTCTAAACTCATTTAAACTAGTAAACTCAAAACTCGTAAACTACTTTAAACTTCACACCACTATAAACTTAAGTTAAAGCTTCCTGCTCCCAAGCAACTCCATAGCAACCAAACTTGAGTACCCTAGCAACCGTTTTGCAAGACCTATATCTCAGTATCAGAACATCGTATAGAGATGAGGTTTGGCTCTTTTGACTCATGCTAGCAAACAGCACTTCCAACATGCTACACATGCTAGCAGTGAATAGCTACATGCTAATATCAATTAGTTAAGTGCTAAATCATACCAAGATCATGCTAAGGACTCTATAAAAACTCCATAGTAACCATCTGTGACAACTACCAACCACCTAGCAACACCATAGCAACCGCCCAGAACACCCTAGCAACTGCCTAGCAACCGCCCAGAATACCTTAGCAACCGCCTAGCAACATCATAGCAACCACCCAGAACACCCTAGCAACCGCCTAGCAACACCATAGCAACCACCCAGAACACCCTAGCAACCGCCTAGCAACCACCCAGAATACCCTAGCAACCGCCTAGAAACACCATAGCAACCACCCAGAACACCCTAGCAACCGCCTAGCAACCACCCAGAACACCTTAGCAACAGCATAGCAACCACTCAGAACACCCTAGCAACTGCATAACAACCACCCAGAATACCTTAGCAACCGCCTAGCAACACCATAGCAACCACCCAGAACACCCTAGCAACCGCCTAGCAACCACCCAGAATACCCTTGCAACCGCCTAGCAACCACCCAGAACACCTTAGCAACCCACTAGAAAACCCCCAACAACTTTTTAACTTTAAAATACTTAAAACTTTAAACTAATTTAAACATTAAACTAATTTAAACTTTAAACTAATTTAAAATTTAAACTAATTTAAACTTTAAACTAATTTAAACTTTAAACTAATTTAAACATTAAACTAATTTAAACTTTAAACTAATTTAAAATTTAAACTAATTTAAACTTTAAACTAATTTAAACTTCAAACTAATTTAAACTTTAGATTATTTTAAACTTTAAACTAAATTAAGCTTCAAACTATTTTAAACTTTAAACTATTTTAAACTTCTAACTAATTTAAAGTTCAAACTACTTTAAACTCCAAATTACTTTAAACTTCTTCAAACTTTCTGGTCCAGCTTTCTCAAGCCAACTTAAAGTTTGTCTCGACGAACTTTTTAATCTAGTTATTATTATTAATCTTCTGTTAAAAACTGTTGACTCAAACTCGTCCTAGAGCTTTAACTCTACATACTCCAAACTCGGCTCAGACACTCAAACTGATCTGAAGTTAGTTGCTATATCTTTTCAGACTGATCGGACTTACGGTTTTCCTAAAAATGACGATCAAAACTCGGAAAAACTCCCATTGACTTACATTAGGGAGTTCTAAAAAATTCAAATTTAGATTCAAACTGACCAACCGACGAAAATTCAAAACAAAATACCTTGAAGACTAAACCAAACTGCCGTTCTATATACTATATGAGCCATTGAGACTCATTTAAACTAATGCACTCTAAACTCATACACTTATAAAGTAATTAACTTATAAACTCATGAACTCATAAACTCTGTGTGTGTGTGTGTGTGTACACACACACACACACACACACACACACTCTAAACTCATTTAAACTTATAAACTCAAAACTCAAAAACTCGTAAACTACTTTAAACTTCAAACCACTTTAAACTTAAGTTTAAAGCCTCCAGCTCCCAAGCAACTCCATAGCAAACAAACTTGAGTACCCTAGCAACCGTTTTGCAAGACCTATATCTCTGTATCAGAACATCGTATAGAGATGAGGTTTGGCTCTTTTGACTCATGCTAGCAAACAGCACTTCCAACATGCTACACATGCTAGTAGTGAATAGCTACATGCTAATAGCGATTAGTTAAGTGCTAAATCATACCAAGATCATGCAAACAACTATATCAAAGCTCCATAGTAACCATCTGTGACAACTACCAACCACCTAGCAACACCATAGCAACCACCCAGAACACCCTAGCAACCGCCTAGCAACACCATGGCAACCACCCAGAACACCCTAGCAACTGCCTAGCAACCACCCAGAATACCCTAGCAACCACCTAGCAACACCATAGTAACCACCCAGAACACCCTAGCAACCGCCTAGCAACACCATAGCAACCACCCAGAACACCCTAGCAACTGCCTAGCAACCACCCAGAACACCCTAGCAACCGCCTAGCAACCACCCAGAACACCCTAGCAACCGCCTAGCAACACCATAACAACCACCCAGAACGCCCTAGCAACCGCCTAGCAACACCATAACAACCACCCAGAACACCCTAGCAACCGCCTAGCAACACCATAGCAACCACCCAGAATACCCTAGCAACCACCTAGCAACTGCCTAGCAACCACCAAAACACCCTAGCAACTGCCTAGCAACAGCATAGCAACCACCCAGAACAACCTAGCAACCGCCTAGCAACACCATAGCAACCACCAAAACACCCTAGCAACCGCCTAGCAACAGCATAGCAACCACCCAGAACAACCTAGCAACCGCCTAGCAACATCCTAGCAACCACCAAAACACCCTGGCAACATCCTAGCAACCACCCAGAATACCCTAGCAACCGCCTAGCAACACCATAGCAACCACCAAAACACCCTAACAACCGCCTAGCAACATCATAGCAACCACCCAGAACACCCTAGCAACCGCCTAGCAACACCATAGCAACCATCAAAACACCCTAGCAACCGCCTAGCAACATCATAGCAACCACCCAGAACACCCTAGCAACCGCCTAGCAACCATCCAAAACACCCAAGCAACCGCCTAGCAACCACCCAGAACACCCTAGCAACCGCCTAGCAACCACCCAAAACTCATAAACTCTGAGTGTGTGTGTCTGAGTGAGTGTGTGTGTGTTAGTGAGCGTGTCTGTGTGTGTGTGTGTGTGTGTGTGTGTGTGTGTGTGTGTGTGTGTGTGTGTGTGTGTGTGAGTGAGAAAGTGTGTGTATGTGTGAGAGTTAGTGAGCGTGTGTGTTTGTCCGTGTGTGTTAGTGAGCGTGTCTGCGTGTGTGTGTGCGTGTGTGTGAGAGAGTTAGTGAGCATGTCTGTGTGTGAAATTTAAACTAACAAACTCATCTATCTATCTACTTCAAACTAATTTAGACTTCAAACTACTTTAAACTTTAAACTACTTTAAACTTCAAACTACTTTAAACTTTAAACTAATTTAAACTTCAAACTACTTTAAACTTCAAACTACTTTAAACTTCAAACTACTTTAAACTACTTTAAACTTTAAACTAATTTAAACTTTAAACTACTTTATACTTCAAACTAATTTAAACTTTAAACTAATTTAAACTTCAAACTAATTTAAACTTTAAACTACTTTAAACTTCAAACTTCTTCAAACTTTCTGGTCCGGCTTTCTCAAGCCAACTTAAAGTTTGTCTCGACGAACTTTTTAATCTAGTTATTATTATTATTATTGTTGTTCAAGGGTTCGGGGGCTTTTGGGGCCCTTAACAGACTCAAAAACTCATGAAACTTTGCACACGGGTCAGAACCCGGGGCCATTAGGGCCGGGCTGAAGCTGGTACCCGGGCGTGGCAGGGGGACTCGACAGCGCCCCCTGGAATAATTCGGGCAGCTTGAAGTCAAGACATTGAGGATGCTAAATTGCGGACGGATTTTTGATATCTCGAACGGTTTGGCCGTAGCGAGGAAACGAATTTATAGCGAGAAAAGAGAAACAGGAAGTGTGTTATAACTTCTGCATACATTGACTGATCTTGATAAAACTTCAGCAGTGTGTTCGTTGTCAGAGGCCGATCACATTGATGTGACTATTGTGAGTCAAAGTTATAGCGCCACCAACTGGCAGCAGGAAGTGTGTCACTTTCAAAATGCTTTGAAGTCACCCTCTTATTTTTACCCGATTTGCTTCAAACTTTGTGTATAATGTAAATACACAGCAGATGTAGAACTGTGAAAGGATTATTGATATCTTAGATACTGTTTCCGTGGCAACGCATCAAACTTTAATGTTCTTTTCGGATGCGTTTGAGACTCTTAGCATGCTTGAAATTGGATGAAACTCGACAGACACATACCACTTATTAGCCAGTAGACATTTGAAAAGTTTCAGAAACGGGCGTGGCAGGGGGGCTCAACAGCGCCCCCTTGAACGGGGTCTGAAAACTTGTTCCATATATCAAACACGCTTGCATGAATTAATATGAAACTCGGTACACATATAGATCTCATCGGGCCAAACAACTTTCCCTCTTTCAAGTTTTACGCCAGCCCAACAGGAAGTCGGCTATTATGGGTTGTTTGGAAAATGCTTGATGTGGAATGTGAAATACTCCTCCTAGAAAATTCACTGTGTCCCCTCCAAACTCGGTGTGCATGTAGTCAAGACTTTGAGGATGCTAAATTGCGGACGGATTTTTGATATCTCCAACGGTTTGGCCGTGGCGAGGAATCGAATTTATGGCAAGAAAAGAGAAACACGAAGTGGAATAAATTCTGCATACATTGACTGATCTTGATGCAACTTCAGCAGTGTGTTCGTGGTAAGAGGCCGATCAGATGGATGTAACTATTGTGAGTCACAGTTATAGCGCCACCAACTGGCAGCAGGAAGTTTGTCACTTTCAAAATGCTTTGAAATCACCCTCTTAGTTTTACCCGATTTGCTTCAAACTTTGTGTATAATGTAGACACACGGCAGATGTAGACCTGTGAAAGGATTATTGATATCTTAGATACTGTTGCCATGGCAACGCATCAAACTTTAATATTCTTTTTTGATGCTTTTGAGACTCTTAGCATGCTTGAAATTGGATGAATCTCGACAGACACATCACATTTATTAGCCAGTAGACATGTGCAAAGTTTCAGAAACGGGCGTGGTGGAATGGCTCAGTAGCGCCACCTTTAGTCAAAAATGGGGGCTTAGTTTTTCCTAGAATCACAAAAATCTGTATGTATATTGTTCTCATCGAGCCGGACAACTTTCTAATTTAGAGTTATTAGCTCCGACCAACAGGAAGTCAGATATTTTGGTTTGAATGTGATTTTTTGGAGAATTCTCTCTCTCTCTCTCTCTGTATCTGTGTCTCTGTGTGTGTGTGTGTGGGGTGTGGGGGATTTGTCTGTTAGGAGAAAGTTGCTTTTATAATTGTTTTTCAAGGTTTCAGGGTCTTTTGGGGCCCTTAACGTGCTCGAAAACTCTTGAAACTTTGCACACAGGTCAGAAACTGCGGCCATCAGGGCCGGGCTGAAGCTGGTACCTGGGCGTGGCAGGGGGGCTCGACAGCGCCCCCTTGAACGGGGTCTGAAAACTTGGTCCATATATCAAACACGCTTGCATGAATTAATATGAAACTCGGTACACATATAGATCTCATCAGGCCGAACAACTTCCGCACTCTAAGTTATTAGCTCCGCCCAACAGGAAGTCGGCTATTATGGGTTGTTTGAAAAACGCATGCTGTGGAATTTGATGTACTCCTCCTAGAGAATTCATCCAATCACCTCCAAACTCGGTCAGCATGAAGTCAAGACATTGAGGATGCTAAATTGCGGACGGATTTTTGATATCTCGAACGGTTTGGCCGTGGCGAGGACACGAATTTATGGCGAGAAAAGAGAAACACGAAGTGGTATAACTTCTGCACACATTAACTGATCTTGATGAAACTTCAGCAGTGTGTTCGTGGTAAGAGGCTGATCAGATGGATGTAACTATTGTGAGTAAAAGTTATAGTGCCACCAACTGGCAGCAGGAAGTGTGTCACTTTCAAAATGTTTTTGACAAAAGTGGGGGGGTTACTTTTACCCACAGTTACAAAAATCAGTACCTATATTGTTCTCATCAAGCCGGACAACTTTCTAATTTACAGTCATTAGCTCCGACCAACAGGAAGTCAGATATTTAGGTCTAAATGTGGATTTTTTGGATATTTCAGACTCTGAGTTTTTACCTACTCCTCCTAAGGAACACGAGTAAAGTGAAAATCCTATAATAAAGAATAGTTTAGCATCCAAATACATCGCAAATGTTGAAACATTTTGATTCTAATGAGAGGATTACATGAGCCCAACACTGCTAACCTTCGTTTTTATTTTTACATTAAATTTAAAGGATTTGTTGTGGAATATTTTGAGTGTATCATAAAATCAGAATAAGGTAAGTAAAGTAATATTTTCTGTCTTTTATATATATATATATATATATATATATATATATATATATATATATATATATATATATATATTAATATAGCTGTGAGCAGCGATGAAGGGCCAAAGCCGGCGGCACCGCCACCCCGGTGCCTTTAAGTAACTAAAGGCACTGGGGTTGCGGTGCCACCGTCTTGGGCCCGTAATCGCTGCTCGCAGCTATATTATTAGGGCCCAAGCCCTGAAAGGGAGAAGGCCCTATTGTTTCCGGTAGGATTATTTATTATTATTCTTATTTTTTTGTCAACCTTTCGGGCACTTTTGGGGCCCTTAACGTGCTCAAACTCTTGAAACTTTGCACACGGGTCAGAACCCGCGGCCATCAGGGCCGGGCTAAAGCTGGTACCCGGGCGTGGCAGGGGGGCTCAACAGCGCCCCCTGGAACAGCATCCAAAAACTTGGTCCATAAATCAAACACGCTTGCATGTAATATGAAAGTCGGTACACATATAGATCTCATTGGGCCGAACAACTTTCATGCTCTAAGTTTTATGCCAGCCCAACAGGAAGTCGGCTATTCAGGGTTGTTTGAAAAACGCATGCTGTGGAATTTAATGTACTCCTCCTACAGAATTCATCCGATCCCCACCAAACTCGGTCAGCGTGAAGTCAAGACATTGAGGATGCTAAATTGCGGACGGATTTTTGATATCTCGAACGGTTTGGCCGTGGCGAGGAAACAAATTTATGGCGAGAAAAGAGAAACAGGAAGTGTGTTATAACTTCTGCATACATTAACTGATCTTGATAAAACTTCAGCAGTGTGTTCGTTTTCAGAGGCCGATCACATTGATGTGACTATTGTGAGTCAAAGTTATAGCGCCACCAACTGGCAGCAGGAAGTGTGTCAGTTTCAAAATTCTTTGATGTCACCCTCTTAGGTTTACCCGATTTGCTTCAAACTTTATGTGTATAATGTAGACACACGGCAGATGTAGACCTGTGAAAGGATTATTGATATCTTAGATACTGTTGCCGTGGCAACGCATCAAACTTTAATATTCTTTTCGGATGCGTTTGAGACTCTTAGCATGCTTGAAATTGGATGAAACTCGACAGACACATCACATTTATTATCCAGTAGACATGTGCAAAGTTTCAGAAACGGGCGTGGTGAAATGGCTCAGTAGCGCCACCTTTAGTCAAAAGTGGGGGGGGGGGGTAGTTTTATCAACAGCAACAAAACTTGGTATGTGTATTGTTCTCATCAAGACGGACAACTTTCTAATTTACAGTAACTAGCTCGGACCAAGAGGAAGAGAGATATTTTGGTTTGAATGTGGATTTTCTGGAGAATTTTCTCTCCCTCTCTCTGTGTCTCTGTGTGTGTGAGGGGAGGGGGGGATTTGACTATTGCTTTTATATTGTTAATCAAGGTTTCAGGGGCTTTTGGGGTCCTTAACGTGCTCAAAAACTCTTGAAACTTTGCACACAAGTCAGAACCCCCTGGCATCAGGGCCGGGCTGAAGCTGGTACCCGGGCGTGGCAGGGGGGCTCAACAGCGCCCCCTTGAACTGGGTCTGAAAACTTGGTCCATATATCAAACACGCTTGCATGAATTAATATGAAACTCGGTACACATATAGATCTCATCGGGCCAAACAACTTTTCCCCGGTCAAGTTTTACGCCAGCCCAACAGGAAGTCGGCTATTATGGGTTGTTTGGAAAACGCTTGCTGTGGAATGCGAAGTACTCCTCCTAGAGAATTCATCCAATCCCCACCAAACTCGGTGTACATGAAGTCAAGTCATTGAGGATGCCAAATTGCGGAAGGATTTTTGATATCTCGAACGGTTTGGCCGTGGCGAGGAAACAAATTTATGGCGAGAAAAGAGAAACACAAAGCGGTATAACTTCTGCATACATTAACTGATCTTGATGAAACTTCACCAGTGTGTTCGTGGTAAGAGGCCGATCAGATGTATGTAACTATTGTGAGTCAAAGTTATAGCACCACCAACTGGCAGCAGGAAGTGTGTCACTTTCAAAATTCCTTTGACAAAAGTGGGGGGGTTAGTTGTATATACAGTAACAAAAATCAGTACGTACATTGGTCTCATCGAGCCGGACAACTTTCTAATTTAAAGTAATTTGCTCCGACCAACAGGAAGTCAGATATTTAGGTCTGAATGTGGATTTTTGGGATATTTCAGACTCTGAGTTTTTAGCTACTCCTCCTAACTGGTTTATTTTTTTCACACCAAACTTTTTCAACACGATGAAAATACATTAAAGATGCTAAATTGTGAACGGATATTAAATATTTCAAACAGTTTTGATATAGTGAGGGATTAAAGTAATGTACAAAAAGGAAACGCTAAAAGCCTCATCTTCTAAAAATGTAATTATACACCATTTATTTCTATATAAAAGTATACAAATATCACAACTAAACCCATTTTATTCTTTTTTTTTTTCAATTTAAGAATTATTTATAAGTTTAAAAATAGTAATTGTACTATTTAGTCCCATAAAAGTCAAGTCATACATAGGGCTATACTGCCCTCTTGTGTTCAAAATCAGGTAGGCCTATTGTATCTATATAAAAATCCAAAAAACATGAACACACGCACACACACACACACACACACACACATTCCAGTATTGCAATCTTGACATTGCAGCCTGTTCATTATAGCCTTAATAAAATATAATAATAACATGGTCAACCTAACATAAAAATTACACTGCTCTAAATAGTCAGTAGTACAATTCGTACATTCACTGTAAGCACCGCTCCACTGTGAATTTTTCAAGCACATTTTTGCGCATGTGAAGAGGATAATTTTTCCCTTCGATATTGGAACGTGAGTGAAGTACAAAGCATATAATAAACAATAGCTTAGCATCCAAAAAAAGGTTATATATATATATATATATATATATATATATATATATATATAGCTGCAATTAGCCATGGAGGGCCCAAGCCGGTGACACCTCCACCCCGGTGCCTTTGGTGTAACTAAAGGCACCAGGGTGGCGGTGCCACCGGCTTGGGCCCGCAATCGCTGCTCGCAGCTATATTTAGGGCCCAAGCCCTGAAAGGGCGAAGGCCCTATTGTTTTCGTAAGGATTATTTTAATTTTTTTTTTTTAATTTTTTTTTTTTTTTACTTTTTGCCACTTTTGGGGCCCTTAACATGCTCAAAAACTCTTGAAACTTTGCACACAGGTCAGAACCTGCGGCCATCAGGGCCGGACTGAAGCTGGTACCCGGGCGTGGCGGGGGGCTCGACAGCACCCCCTGGAATGGGGTCCGGAATCTTGGTCCATATATCAAACACGCTTGCATGTAATAATATGAAATTCAGTACACATATAGATCTCATCGGGCCGAACAACTTTCGTGCTCTAAGTTTTACACCAGCCTAACAGGAAGTCGGTTATTATACGTTGTTTGGAAAACGCATACAATGGAATGTGAAATACTCCTCCTAGGGAATTCATCCGATCACCACCAAACTCGGTGTGAATGAAGTCAAGACATTGAGGATGAATTCTTGCGAACAGATTTTTGATATCTTGAACGGTTTGGCCGTGGCGAGGAAACGAATTTATGGCGAATAATGGGACACAGGAAGTGTGTAATAACTTCTGCATACATTATCTGATCTTGCTGAAACTTCAGCTGTGTGTTCGTTGTAAGAGGCCGATCACATGGATGTGACCTTTGTGAGCCAAAGTTATAGCGCCACCAACTGGCAACAGGAAGTGTGTCACTTTCAAAATGCTTTGAAATCACTCTCTTATTTTTACCCGATTTGCTTAAAACTTTGTGTATAATGTAGACACACGGCAGATGTAGACCTGTGAAAGGATTATTGATATCTTAGATACTGTTGCCGTGGCAACGCATCAAACTTTAATATTCTTTTCGGATGCTTTTGAGACTCTTCACATGCTTGAAAATGCATGAAACTCGACAGACACGTCACATTTATTATCCAGTAGACGTGCAAAGTTTCAGAAACGGGCGTGGTGGAATGGCTCAGTAGCGCCACCTTTAGTCAAAAATGGGGGCTTAGTTTTTCCTAGAATCACAAAACTTGGTAGGTGTATTGTTCTCATCAAGCAGGACACCTTTCTAATTTACAGTCATAACCTCAGACCCACAGGAAGTCAGATATTTTGGTTTGAATGTGGATTTTCTGGAGAATTTTCTCTCACTCTCTGTGTGTCTGTGTGTGGGGGGGGGGGATTTGTCTATTCCATTTAATCTTTGTTTTTCAAGGTTTCAGGGGCTTTTGGGGCCCTTAACATGCTCAAAAACTCTTGAAACTTTCCACACAGGTCAGAACCCACGGTCATCAGAGCCGGGCTGAAGCTGGTACCCGGGCGTGGCAGTGGACACGGTCTGAAAACTTGGTCCATATATCAAACACGCTTGCATGAATTAATATGAAACTCGGTACACATATAGATCTCATCGGGCCGAACAACTTCCGCACTCTAAGTTATTAGCTCCGCCCAACAGGACGTCGGCTATTATGGGTTGTTTGAAAAACGCATGCTGTGGAATTTTATGTACTCATCCTAGAGAATTCATCCAATCGACTCCAAACTCGGTCAGCATGAAGTCAAGACATTGAGGATGATAAATTCCGGACGGATTTTTGATATCTCGAACGGTTTAGCCGTGGCGAGGAAACAATGGCGAGAAAAGAGAAACACGAAGTAATATAACTTATGCATACGTTAACTGATCTTGATGAAACTTCAGCAGTGTGTTCGTGGTAAGAGGCCGATCAGATGGATGTAACTATTGTGAGTCAAAGTTATAGCGCCACCAACTGGCATATATATATATATATATATATATATATATATATATATATATATATATATATATATATATATATATATATATATATATATATATATATATATATATATATATATTTATTAGGGGTGTGCAAAGCAGCCGGTATTTGTATCTGTATTTGTTGAGGGGGGAAAAGTATTTGTATTTGTATTCGAGTAAAATTCAAAATAGGTGTAAAAATGCAGTTTTTTTGCATTACACTTCTAATTTACGTTATAGTGTAAGTATTCTTTAATTATATCCATTATAAGAATTATAGATATGCAATATTGGTTGATGTTTTTCCATAAATCCAGCAATGAACATGTAACAAGGAACGTCATTGAAAAGAAAAAAAAATAACAGCCATTACCTATGTTAACGTTACTCTGTCAACAGCCTTGTCTAAATTACCGAGCTAACAGAGCTACTAGTGTTGTCACGGTACCAAAATTTCAGTATTCGGTACCAATACCAGTGAAAATCCATGGTTCTCGGTACCAATTTCGGTACCAACGCTTAATTTAGATTAAATTTACATATATTAAAGTTTATATCACGGTTACAAAGATAGAAACTATAGTATTATTTTATTATCTACATTAGATAAAATGACCTAACAATAAATAATAGTTATATACTGTCGCAATTATTCTCCTTGGGGTTAATTTAAAAAAACATTTTTAAAATCAAAAGTTAACATTATTTATGTTAACATTATTTAATGCACAATGAATGAAGTGAACAAACATGACCAGTGTGTTTGTATTAAATAACATTCACAAACATTAATTGATGTTGTAAAAATATATTGTTCACTCAATGTGTTGTTGTAGATAACGCATTAACTTAAGTAATGTTAATGAATGGTATCTTATTGTAGTGTTACCAAACTATACAGGAGATAAAGCGTGTTTTATTTGACTTGACTGTACTTTTATTTAATCCAAAACTGCATTCATATTTAATTTTAAAAGGGCTTTTTAAACCTGCTACGAGTTATCCAGCCAAGAATAAGCCTAGAACTGCTTTTCTGATGGAATGATATTAATGACGGCTTGTTATTTCATTTCTCTTCTCCATAAATATATCTAGGCTAAAGCTAATGTAAGGGCTAGAAATCAATTAATTCTTTGCTGATACTTCCTCGTCATCATGGAGTGCAGTTCGCACCGCTTTCTCCTTTCCACAAGCTCTCTCGTGGCGTCTGTCGTTGCTATGCAACTCTCGACGTAGACTGGCCTGGAAAAACACGCGCCTACATTTGAAATCTGCACGCGCAGAAAATGCGCTATGTGAATGGCCCCTTATGACAACGTGACATTAGCCTAATCCAAAATATTTATTTTCTTATCAACAAGTGGATTTACAGCCACCACATCAGCAGCACCGCCGGTCGCCATGTCTCATGAGGAAACGCAGCTTTTTGATATAAAGTTTTTCTTGTTCCCGAATACAAATATTTCAAGTATTTGTTTGAAATAAGTATTCGGAAAAAACACATTATTTGTGCCATTCCGAATACAGTATTCGGGTTCGGCTCCACCCCAAATATATATATATATATATATATATATATATATATATATATATATATATATATATATATATATATATATATATATAAATATAGCTGTGAGCAGCGATGGAGGGCCCAAGCCTTTGACACCGCCGCCCCGGCTTGGGCCCGTAATCGCTGCTCGCAGCTATATTTATTATTTTTTTTCTACTTCTCGGGCACTTTTGGGGGCCTTAACATGCTCGAAAACTCTATTATTATTATTATTGTTCTTCAAGGGTTCGGGGGCTTTTGGGGCCTTTAACATGCTCGAAAACTCATGAAACTTTGCACACAGGTCAGAACCCGCGGCCATCAGGGCCGGGCTGAAGCTGGTACCCGGGCGTGGCAGGGGGGCTCAACAGCACCCCCTTGAATGGGGTCCGAAAACTTGGTCCATATATCAAAAACGCTTGCATGAATTAATATGAAACTCACTACACATATAGATCTCATTGAGATCTCATTGGGCCGAACAACTTTCGCACTCTTAAGTTATACGTCAGCCCAACAGGAAGTCAGCTATTATGGGTTGTTTGAAAAACGCATCCTCTGGAATGTGAAATACTCCTCCTAAAGAATTCATCCGTTCGCCATCAAACTCGATCAGCATGAAGTCAAGACATTGAGGATGCTAAATTGCGGACGGATTTTTGATATCTCGAACGGTTTGGCCGTGGCGAGGAAACTAATTTATGGCGAGAAAAGAGAAACAGGAAGTGTGTTATAACTTCTGCATACATTAACTGATCTTGATAAAACTTCAGCAGTGTGTTCGTTTTCAGAGGCCGATCACATTGATGTGACTATTGTGAGTCCAAAATATCTGATACCAAAATATCTGACTTCCTTTTGCTCTGAGCTAATAACTGTAAATGAGAAAGTTGTCCGGCTCGGTGAGACCAATATATATACTGATTTTTGTAACTGTTGGTAAAACTAACCCCCCCACTTTTTTCAAAAGCATGTTGAAAGTGACACACTTCCTGCTGCCAGTTGGTGGCGCTATAACTTTGACTCACAATAGTTACATCCATCTGATCAGCCACTTACCACGAACACACTGCTGAAGTTTCATCAAGATCAGTTAATGTGTGCAGAAGTTATACCACTTCGTGTTTCTCTTTTCTCGCCATAAATTCGTTTCCTCGCCACAGCCAAACCGTTCCAGATATCATAAATCCGTCTGCAATTTAGCATCCTCAATGTCTTGACTTCATGCTGACCGAGTTTGGAGGTGATTGGATGAATTCTCTAGGAAGAGTACATCACATTCCACAGCATGCGTTTTTCAAACAACCCATAATAGCCGACTTCCTGTTGGGCTGGCGTGAAACTTGACAGAGGGAAAGTTGTTCGGCCCGATGAAATCTATATGTGTACCGAGTTTCATATTAATTCATGCAAGCGTGTTTGATATACGGACCAAGTTTTCAGACCCCGTTCAAGGGGGCGCTGTTGAGCCCCCCTGCCACGCCCGTTTCTGAAACTTTTCACATGTCTACTTGCTAATAAGTGTTATGTGTCTGTCGAGTTTCATCCAATTTCAAGCATGTTAAGAGTCTCAAACGCATCCGAAAAGAACATTAAAGTTTGATGTGTTGCCACGGCAACAGTATCTAAGATATCAAAAATCCTTTCACAGGAGCACATCTGCTGTGTGTTTACATTATACATATAAAGTTTGAAGCAAATCGGGCAAAAATAAGAGGGTGACTTCAAAGCATTTTGAAAGTGACACACTTCCTGCTGCCAGTTGGTGGCGCTATAACTTTTACTCACAAATGTCACATCAATGTGATCGGCCTCTTACATTGAACACACTGCTGAAGTTTAATCAAGATCAGTCAATTTATGCAGAAGTTATAACACATTTCCTGTTTCTCTTTTCTCGCCATAAATTCGTTTCCTCGCCACGGCCAAACCGTTCGAGATATCAAAAATCCGTCCGCAATTTAGCATCCTCAATGTTTTGACTTCATGCACACCGAGTTTCGAGGGGATTGGATGAATTCTCTAGGAGGAGTATTTCAAATTCCAGAGCGTACGTTTTTCAAACAACCCATTATAGCTGACTTCCTGTTGGGCGGAGCTAATAACATAGAGTGTGGAAGTTGTTCGGCCTGATGAGATCTATATGTGTACCGAGTTTCATACTAATACGTTCTTGTATGTGTCCAAGATTTCTGATTGCATTCTAGGTGGTGCTGTTGAGCACCCCTGCCACGCCCGGGTACCAGCTTCAGCTTGGCCCTAATGGCCGCGGGTTCTGACCTGTGTGCAAAGTTTCATGAGTTTTCGAGCATGTTAAAGGCCCCAAAAGCCCCCGAACCCTTGAAGAACAATAATAATAATAATAAATATAGCTGCGAGCAGCGATTGCGGGCCCAAGCCGGTGGCACCGCCACCCTGGTGCCTTTCGCAGCTATATATATATATATATATATATATATATATATATATATATATATATATATATATATATATATATATATATATATATATATATATATATAGACACACACACACACACACACACACACACACATATATATATATATATATATATATATATATATAATATATATACATATGTAACAATATATATATATATATATCAGACAAGTAATATTCTTTGTCATCACTTTAAAAAATATATATATATATATATTCTTTTTATCCCCTATTTTTTATATATATATATATATATATATATATATATATATATATATATATATATATATATATATATATATATATAATGACCTCTTTTTGGATGCTAAACTATTGTTTATTATATGCTTTGTACTTCACTCACGTTCCAATATCGAAGGGAAAAATTATCGTGTCACAGTGGGGACCTAAATAGAGGTCCCCATGGGTAAACAAGCTTATAAATCATACAGAATGAGTTTTTTTGGAAATGTAAAAATGCAGAAAGTTTTCTGTGATAGGTAGGTTTAAGGGTAGGGTTAGTGTAAGGAGATAGAATATACAGTTTGTACAGTATAAAACCATTAAGTATATGGAGAGTCCCTACAAAGATAGTAAACCGTGTGTGGCGTGGGCATGATTGAACAGTGGACACATAAAAACATACTCCGTCATTATACAGGACGACATTCAAACTGCAAAGTGTTAACTTATATTTGTGTACAGTCGCAATAAAACACAACATTTTGCTTTTGTAAAATAATTTCAAGAAATCCACCCCCTGAAAGGCGCTAATTTTAAAATTAAACTAAAATGCTCACGGCTGCACGGGCATTCATAACGGTGCACGTCCACGGCGAGGAACGAGCAGAACAGAGTGAACGTTTTTCAGTTAATTCCTACTTCCATAGGAATTCATTTGAAACGCTCGCTCAACCACTATCAGTGTCAGTGTGGACGAACATATTTTACTTTCGTTTTTAAGTTGGCGATTCAAAAGCCCCCAGTGGTGTCACACGTCGATTAACCGGTGGTAAAATATTCTCACCGTCACATACCTAGTATATTTTTATATAGATACAATAGGCCTATCTGATTTTGAACACAAGAGGGCAGTATAGCCCTATGTATGACTTGACTTTTATGGGACTAAATAGTACAATTACTATTTTTAAACTTATAAATAATTCTTAAATTGAAAAAAAAAAAAGAATTAAATGGGTTTAGTTGTGATATTTCTATACTTTTATATAGAAATAAATGGTGTTTAATTACATTTTTAGAAGAAATTAGGCTTTTAGTGTTATCCGTTCACAATTTAGCATATTTAATGTATTTTCATAATTTTGAAAAAGTTTGGTGTGAATAAAATAAACCATTTAGGAAGCGTAGCTAAAAACTCAGAGTCTGAAATATCCCAAAAATCCACATTCAAACCAAAATATCTGACTTCCTTTGGCTCGGAGCTAATGACTGTTAATTAGAAAGTTGTTTGGCTCGATGAGACCAATATATATACTGACTTTTGTAACTGTTGGTAAAACTAACCCCCCCACTTTTGTCAAAAGCATGTTGAAAGTGACACACTTCCTGCTGCCAGTTGGTGGCGCTATAACTTTGACTCACAATAGTTACATCCATCTGATCGGCCTCTTACCACGAACACACTGGTGAAGTTTCATCAAGATCAGTTAATGTATGCAGAAGTTATATCACTTCGTGTTTCTCTTTTCTCGCCATAAATTCGTTTCCTCGCCACGGCCAAACCGTTCGAGATATCAAAAATCCGTCCGCAATTTAGAATCCTCAATGTCTTGACTTCATGCACACCGAGTTTGGTGGGGATTGAATGAATTCTCTAGGAGGAGTACTTCGCATTCCACAGCAAGCGTTTTCCAAACAACCCATAATAGCCGACTTCCTGTTGGGCTGGCGTAAAACTTGACCGGGGGAAAGTTGTTCGGCCCGATGAGATCTATATGTGTACCGAGTTTCATATTAATTCATGCAAGCGTGTTTGATCTATGGACCAAGTTTTGGGACCCCGTTCAAGGGGGCGCTGTTGAGCCCCCCTGCCACGCCCGGGTACCAGCTTCAGCCCGTCCCTGATGGCAGGGGGTTCTGACTTGTGTGCAAAGTTTCAAGAGTTTTTGAGCACGTTAAGGACCCCAAAAGCCCCTGAAACCTTGATTAACAATATTAAAGCAATAGTCAAATCCCCCCCTCCCCTCACACACACACAGAGACACAGAGAGAGGGAGAGAAAATTCTTCAGAAAATCCACATTCAAACCAAAATATCTCTCTTCCTGTTGGTCGGAGATGGTTCATGTAAATTAGAAAGTTGTCCGTCTTGATGAGAACAATACACATACCAAGTTTTGTTGCTGTTGATAAAACTAACCCCCCCACTTATGATTAAAGGTGGCGCTAGTGAGCCCCTCACCACGCCCGTTTCTGAAACTTTGCACATGTCTACGGGCTAATAAATGTGATGTGTCTGTCGAGTTTCATCCAATTTCAAGTATGTTAAGAGTCTCAAAAGCATCAAAAAAGAATATTAAAGTTTGAAGCGTTGCCATGGCAACATTATTAAAGATATCAACAATCCTTTCACAGGTCTACATCTGCCGTGTGTTTACATTATACACATAAAGTTTGAAGCAAATCGGGTAAAAATAAGAGGGTGATTTTAAAGCATTTTGAAAGGGACACACTTCCTGCTGCCAGTTGGTGGCGCTATAACTTTGACTCACAATAGTCACATCCATGTGATCGGCCTCTTACAACGAACACACTGCTGAAGTTTAATCAAGATCAGTTAATGTATGCAGAAGTTATAATACACTTCCTGTTTCCATTATTCGCCATGAATTTGTGTCCTCGCCACGGCCAAACCGTTCGAGATATCAAAAATCTGTCCGCAATTTTAGCATCCTCAATGTCTTGACTTCATGCTGACTGAGTTTGGAGGCGAATGGATGAATTCCCTAGGAGGAGTACATTAAATTCCACAGCATGCGTTTCCAAACAACCCAAAATAGCCGACTTCCTGTTGGGCTGGCATAAAAAGTAAAAGTACGAAAGTTGTTTGGCCCGATGAGATCTATATGTGTATTGAGTTTCATATTATTACATGCAAGCGTGTCTGATTTATGGACCAAGTTTTCGGACCCCGTTCAAGGGGGCGCTGTTGAGCCCCCCTGCCACGCCCGGGTACCAGCTTCAGCCCGGCCCTGATGGCCGCAGGTTCTGACCCGTGTGCAAAATTTCAAGAGTTTTCGAGCATGTTAAAGGCCCCAAAAGTGCCCGAAAGGTTGACAAAAAAAAAAAAAAAATAATAATAATAAAATATAGCTGCGAGCAGCGATTACGGGCCCAAGCCGGTGGCACCGCAACCCCGGTGCCTTTAGTTACCTAAAGGCACCGGGGTGGCGGTACCGCCGGCTTGGGCCCTCCATCGCTGCTCGCAGCTATATATATATATATATATATATATATATACATACATACACACACATACATATATATGTATATATATATATATATTATTGTTCAAAAGTTTGGGGTCAGTAAGATTTTTAATGTTTTCAGGAGAAGTCTCTTCTGCTCACCAAGGCTGCATTTATTGATTAAAAATACAAACAAAAACAGTAATATTGTGAAATATTATTCCAATTTAAAACAGCTGTTTTCAATTTTTAAATATTTTACATAGTAATTCATTTCTGTGATCAAAGTTGAGTTTTCAGCATCCTTACTCCAGTCTTCAGTGTCACATGATCCTTCAGAAATCATACTAATATGATGATTGATGCTCAATAAATATTCATTATTATTTTCAATGTTGAAAACAGTTGTGTACAGATTTTTTTTTTCAAAATGCTTTGATGAATGTAAAGTTCAAAAGAACAGCATATATTTCAAATATATATATTTTATACATTATAAATGTCTTTACTGTAACTGTTGATCAGTTTAACTCATCCTTCATAAATAAAAGTACTGATTTATTTTATTTATTTCCCCCAAAAATAAAATTGTAATTATTACTAACCCAAAACTTTTGAGCGGTAGTGTTTAACGTTACAAAAGCTTTAGATTTCAGATAAATGCTGTTCTTTTGAACTTTCTATCCATCAAAGACTGTACACAACTGTTTTCGACATTTAAAATAATAATGAATGTTTCTTGAGTATCAATCATCATATTAGAATAATTTCTGAAGGATCATGTGACAGTGACGACTGGAGTAATGATGCTGAAAACTCAGCTTTGATCACAGGAATAAATAACAGTTTAAAATATATTAAAATAGAAAGCAGCTGTTATAAATTGGAATAATATTTTACAATATTACTGTTTTTGTTTGTATTTTTAATCAAATAAATGCAGCCTTGGTGAGCAGAAGAAACTTCTCTGTTATGTGCGCGCCACAGACTGCACGCACGTCCGCTTAAAGTTCCGCCTTTTGCCTTCCGTCAATATTACGTTATTAGAAAAATATTTTTTTAGAGAATCAATTTTTTGACATTTGTGAATCGATTCAGAATCGTCCACGTCCGCATCGCGATGCATCTAAGAATAAATTTTTTCTCCCACCCCTAGATTTCATACAACAGGTTAATAAACAGTTACAATTAAGTCACTTACATTTTAGATTCAATGTTGGCTGTTTTTGTTCTGTTTCAGCAGCGAAAATAGTTAAACAAAGATCACGGCAGAACCATCACGTGTTTTCTCATAACTGAACGATTCAGCATTTTTAACGAATCGGTTGACTCAAAGATTGAATGATCAATCCATAAACATCTGTCTTAATCATGATCGACTCATTCGAACGAATCGTTTGAACGAATGAATCAATGACTCGCTTATTAAGATGGATGCCTGGCGACACCTAATGGCGGTTTAGTGTTGTTTAAAAGCATCATTCTTTCCCACATGTGTGTGATTTGTGTGTGCAACATTATCATTATTTTTCTTTCACTATTATATTAGCGATTTAAAAGCACCCACTCGTGTCACACGTCGATTAACCGGTGGGAAAATATCCTCAGACACATACCTAATAAATGTATATTTAAATACAATATTGGCCTACCTGGTAAAAAGTTTTATATACTATTTTGATGTCCTTTTGGACACAAGAGGGCAGTATAGCCCTATGTTTGCTTTTTTGTTGAACCAAATAGCACTAAATAGCCTGTTTTAACTTTTTTATTCTTCTTGAATTGCAAAAACAGAATAAAATGGGTTTAGTTGTGATATTTGTATTCTTTTATATAGAAATAAATGGTATATAATTACATTTTTAGAAGATTTTTAGTGTTTCCTTTTTGGACATTACTTTAATCCCTCGCCATTTGAGATATTTATTATCCATTCACAATTTAGCATATTTAATGTAGTTTCATCATGTTGAAAAAGTTTGGTACGAATAAAATAAATAGTTTAAGAGGAGTGGCTAAAAATTCAGAGGCTGATTTTGCAAAAAAATTCACATTCAGACCAAAATATCTGACTTCCTGATGGCCAGAGCTATTGAATGTAAATTAGAAAGTTGTCCGGCTTGATGAGAACAATATACAAACTATTTTTTCTTTACTGTAGTTAAAACTAACCCCCCCACTTTTGTCAAAAGCATGTTGAAAGTGACACACTTCCTGCTGCCAGTTGGTGGCGCTATAACTTTGACTCACAATAGCTACATCCATCTGATCGGCCTCTTACCACTAACACACTGCTGAAGTTTCATCAAGATCAGTTAATGTATACAGAAGTTATTCCACTTCCGTGTTTCTCTTTTCTCGCCATAAATTCGATTCCTCGCCACAGCCAAACCGTTCGAGATATCAAAAATCCGTCCGCAATTTAGCATCCTCAAAGTCTTGACTACATGCACACCGAGTTTGAAGGGGACACGGTGAATTTTCTAGGAGGAGTATTTCACATTCCACAGCAAGCGTTTTCCAAACAACCCATAATAGCCGACTTCCTGTTGGGCTGGCGTAAAACTTGACTGGGGTAGAGTTGTTCGGCCCGATGAGATCTATATGTGTACCGAGTTTCATATTAATTCATGCGAGCGTGTTTGATATATGGATCAAGTTTTAGAACCCCGTTCAAGGGGGCGCTGTTGAGCCCCCCAGCCACGCCCGGGTACCAGCTTCAGCCCGGCCCTGATGGCCGTGGGTTCTGACCTGTGTGCAAAGTTTCAAGAGTTTTTGAGCACGTTAAGGACCCCAAAAGCCCCTGAAACCTTGATTAACAATATAAAAGCAATAGTCAAATCCCCCCCTCCCCTCACACACACACAGACACAGAGAGAGGGAGAGAAAATTCTACAGAAAATCCACATTCAAACCAAAATATCTCTCTTCCTGTTGGTTCTGAGATGGTTCATGTAAATTAGAAAGTTGTCCGTCTTGATGAGAACAATACACATACCAAGTTTTGTGATTCTAGGAAAAACTAAGCCCCCATTTTTGACTAAAGGTGGCGCTACTGAGCCATTCCACCACGCCCGTTTCTGAAACTTTGCACATGTCTACTGGCTAATAAATGTGATGTGTCTGTTGAGTTTCATGCAATTTCAAGTATGTTAAGAGTCTCAAAAGCATCAAAAAATAATATTAAAGTTTGATGTGTTGCCACGGCAACAGTATCCAAGATATCAATAATCCTTTCACAGGTTTACATATGCCGTGTGTCTACATTGTACACATAAAGTTTGAAGCAAATCGGGTAAAAATAAGACACTGATTTAAAAGCATTTTGAAAGTGATGTACTTCCTGCTGCCTGTTGGTGGCGCTATAACTTTGACTCACAATAGTCACATCCATGTGATCGGCCTCTTACAACGAACACACTGCTGAAGTTTCATCAAGATCAGTTAATGTATGCAGAAGTTATAACACACTTCCTGTTTAATTTTTTCGCCATAAATTCGTTTCCTCGCCACGGCCAAACCGTTCGAGATATCAAAAATCCGTCCGCAATTTAGCATCCTCAATGTCTTGACTTCATGCACACCGAGTTTGGAGGCGAATCGATGAATTCCCTAGGAGGAGTACATTAAATTCCACAGCATGCGTTTCCAAACAACGCTAAATAGCCAACTTCCTGTTTGGCTGGCGTAAAACTTAGAGCACGAAAGTTGTTTGCCCCGATGAGATCTATATGTGTACCGAGTTTCATATTATTACATGCAAGCGTGTTTGATTTATGGACACGTGTTTGGATCCCTTTCCAGGGGGCGCTGTCGAGCCCCCCTGCCACGCCCGGGTACCAGCTTCAGTCCGGCCCTGATGGCCGCGGGTTCTGACGTGTGTGCAAAATTTCAAGAGTTTTCGAGCATGTTAAGAGCCCCAAAAGTGCCCGAAAGGTTGACAAAATAATAATAATAATAATAATAAATTAAAGCTGCAAGCACCGATGAAAGGGCCCTCGCACCCCTGCCATCAACACTCGGTGGCTTTAGGAAGACAGAGCATGGTTGGGAAATGTACATTTAAGGAGGTATATGTAGTTAGAGTATGTCAAAGTCACTTACAAAATGTTTTGTATAATGGTGATAATAGCATGCTTCATGACTCAGCTAAGTGTTACTAGCATGTTTAGTCTGTTCCTAGCATGCTTAGTACACAATAATTATGTGGTTAGTACTGCATTACTGTGTTAACCATGTCAGTTTCTGTTGCCAGTAGGTGGCGTTATGGCTATAACTGAATATGAGCATGGATGTGTGTTCAGGACAGAACTCTTATCAAACGTGTGAAGTTTGGTGCAAATTGGACATTGCCTTCTTGAGTAACAACAAAGTCATGTTTCATTGAATTAGCATTCTTTAGCACTTAGCTAAGCATTGTTAGCATGTTTTAACATGTTTCTAGCATGTTTAGAACTCAATGGCATTTTTAACATGTTGCTAGAACGGCATCAACGTGTTAAACATGTCACTTCCTGTTGCCAGTAGGTGGCGCTATTACTATAACTGAACATTCTCATGTAGATGTGTTCAGGCCATGACTCTTATCAAAAGTGTGAAGTTTGGGGCAGATTGGACATTCCATGCCTGAGTTACAACAAATTCCTATTTAATTGCAATAATAGCATGCTTTAGCACTTAGCTAAGAGTTTGCTAGCATGTTTTAGCATGTTTCTAGTATGTTGTTAGCATGTTTAACACTTGCTGGCACTTTTTTATATGTTATTAGGAGTCCATAACAGTGTTAAACATGTCACTTCCTGTTGCCAGTAGGTGGCGCTATTACTATAACTGAATTTGAGCATAGACGTGTTCAGGCCATGATTCTTATCAAACGTGTGAAGTTTGGGGCAGATTGGACATTCCATGCCTGAGTTACAGCAAATTCCTATTTAATTGCAGTAATAGCATGCTTTAGCACTTAGCTAAGTGTTTGCTAGCATGTTTCTAGTATGTTGCTAACCTGTTTAGCACTTGCTGGCTCTTTTTTATATGTTATTAGGAGACCACAACAGTGTTAAACATGTCACTTCCTGTTGACAGCAGGTGGCGCTATTACTATAACTGAATATTCTCATGTAGATGTGTTCAGGCCATGACTCTTATCAAACGTGTGAAGTTTGGGGCAGATTGGACATTCCATGCCTGTGTTACAGCAAATTCCTATTTAATTGCAGCAATAGCATGCTTTAGCACTTAGCTAAGTGTTTGCTAGCATGTTTTAGCATGTTTCTAGTATGTTGTTAGCATGTTTAGCACTTGCTGGCACTTTTTTATATGTTTTTATATGTCCACAACAGTGTTTAACATGTCACTTCCTGTTGCCAGCAGGTGGCACTATGACTGTAACTGAATATGAGCATGGTCATGTGTTCAGGACAGAACGTTTATTAAAAGTGTGAAGTTTGGCGCAGATTGGACATTGCCTTCTTGAGTAACAACAACATCCTGTTTCATTGAATTAGCATGCTTTAGCACTTAGCTAAGTATTGCTAGCATGTTTTAACATGTTTCTAGCATGTTTAGAAGTCAATGGCATTTTTAACATGTTGCTAGAATGGCATCAACGTGTTAAACATGACACTTCCTGTTATAAGTAGGTGGCGCTATTACTATAACTGAATATTCTCATGTAGATGTGTTCAGGACAGAACGCTTATCAAAAGTGTGAAGTTTGGGGCAGATTGGACATTCCATGCCTGAGTTACAGCAAATTCCTATTTAATTGCAATAATAGCATGCTTTAGCACTTAGCTAAGAGTTTGCTAGCATGTTTTAGCATGCTTCTAGTATGTTGTTAGCATGTTTAGCACTTGCTGGCACTTTTTTATATGTTATTAGGAGTCCATAACAGTGTTAAACATGTCGCTTCCTGTTGCCAGCAGGTGGCGCTATGACTATAACTGAATATGAGCATGGTCATGTGTTCAGGACAGAACTCTTATCAAACGTGTGAAGTTTGGGGCAGATTGGACATTCCATGCCTGAGTTACAGCAACTTCCTGTTTCATGGCGAAACATCGAAATTTGTCAGGCCGCCGAGGACCCGCCCTTCGACGAAAACTCAAGATCTTCGCAATTTAACGTCGCAAAGGCCTTAAGATTACACTCACCAAATTTGAAGATGATCAGATTAAAACTGTAGGAGGAGTTCGTTAAAGTACGAGGCCTGAAAATGGCAAAAACTGCACAAAAATCTGAGAGGAAGTTGAAAATGGCTGACTTCCTGTTGTGTTTAGGGCTATGCTCCAAGAGACTTTTTTGTAGGTATTAGGTCATTACATGTATGTACCGAATTTCGTGCACGTACGTGGAACGTTGCGGGAGGCGCACTCCGTTGAACTTTTATAGGTGGCGCTATCGAGCCGTTTTGCCCCGTCCAATTCTGAAACCTATATCAGATGTAAATTTTCGCAAGTTCTGACGCGTGTGCAAAGTTTCGTGAGTTTTCGCGCATGTTTAGGCCCTCAAAAATGCAATTCAATGCGGAGAAGAATAATAATAATAATAATAATAATTAAAGCTGCAAGCAGCGATGAAAGGGCCCTCGCACCCGTGCCATCAACACTCGGGGGCTTTAGGAAGACAGAGCATGGTTGGGAAATGTACATTTAAGGAGGTATATATAGTAAGAGTATGTCAAAGTTAGTAACAAAATGTTTTGTATAATGGTGATAATAGCATGCTTCATGACTCAGCTAAGTGTTGCTAGCATGTTTAGTCTGTTTCTAGCATGCTTAGTACACAATAATTATGTGGTTAGTACTGCATTACTGTGTTAACCATGTCAGTTTCTGTTGCCAGTAGGTGGCGTTATGACTATAGCTGAATATGAGCATGGATGTGTGTTCAGGACAGAACTCTTATCAAACGTGTGAAGTTTGGTGCAAATTGGAAATTGCCTTCTTGTGTAACAAAAAAGTCATGTTTCATTGAATTAGCGTTCTTTAGCACTTACCTAAGCATTGTTAGCATGTTTTAGCATGTTTCTAGCATGTTTAGAACTCAATGGCATTTTTAACATGTTGCTAGAACGGCATCAACGTGTTAAACATGTCACTTCCTGTTGCCAGTAGGTGGCGCTATTACTATAAATGAACATTCTCATGTAGATGTATTCAGGCCATGACTCTTATCAAAAGTGTGAAGTTTGGGGCAGATTGGACATTCCATGCCTGAGTTACAGCACATTCCTATTTAATTGCAATAATAGCATGCTTTAGCACTTAGCTAAGAGTTTGCTAGCATGTTTTAGCATGTTTCTAGTATGTTGTTAGCATGTTTAACACTTGCTGGCACTTTTTTATATGTTATTAGGAGTCCATAACAGTGTTAAACATGTCACTTCCTGTTGCCAGCAGGTGGCGCTATGACTGTAACTGAATATAAGCATGGTCATGTGTTCAGGACAGAACGCTTATCAAAAGTGTGAAGTTTGGGGCAGATTGGACATTCCATGCCTGAGTTACAGCAAATTCATATTTAATTGCAGTATTATAATTCTTTAGCACTTAGCTAAGTGTTTGCTAGTATGTTTTAGCATGTCTCTAGTATGTTGGTAGGATGTTTAGCACCTACTGGCATTTTTTTTATATGTTATTAGGAGTCAAGAACAGTGTTAAACGTCACTTCCTGTTGCCAGCAGGTGGCGCTATGACTATAACTAAATATGAGCATGGACATGTGTTCAAGAGATAACTCTTATCAAACGTGTGAAGTTTGGGGTAGATTGGACATTGCCTTCTTGAGTAACAACAACATCCTGTTTCATTGAATTAGCATGCTTTTGCACTTAGCTAAGTATTGCTAGCATGTTTTAACATGTTTCTAGCATGTTTAGAAGTCAATGGCATTTTTAACATGTTGCTAGAACGGCATCAACGTGTTAAACATGTCACTTCCTGTTGCCAGTAGATGGTGCTATTACTATAACTGAATTTGAGCATAGACATGTGTTCAGGCCATGATTCTTATCAAACGTGTGAAGTTTGGGGCAGATTGGACATTCCATGCCTGGGTTACAGAAAATTCCTATTTAATTGCAGTGATAGCATGCTTTAGCACTTAGCTAAGTGTTTGCTAGCATGTTTCTAGTATGTTGCTAACCTGTTTAGCACTTGCTGGCTCTTTTTTATATGTTATTAGGAGACCACAATAGTGTTAAACATGTCACTTCCTGTTGACAGCAGGTGGCGCTATTACTATAACTGAATATTCTTATGTAGATGTGTTCAGGCCATGACTCTTATCAAACGTGTGAAGTTTGAGGCAGATTGGACATTCCATGCCTGTGTTACAGCAAATTCCTATTTAATTGCAGCAATAGCATGCTTTAGCACTTAGCTAAGTGTTTGCTAGCATGTTTTAGCATGTTTCTAGTATGTTGTTAGCATGTTTAACACTTGCTGGCACTTTTTTATATGTTATTAGGAGTCCATAACAGTGTTAAACGTCACTTCCTGTTGCCAGCAGGTGGCGCTATGACTATAACTAAATATGAGCATGGACATGTGTTCAAGAGATAACTCTTATCAAACGTGTGAAGTTTGGCGCAGATTGGACATTGCCTTCTTGAGTAACAACAACATCCTGTTTCATTGAATTAGCATGCTTTAGCACTTAGCTAAGTATTGCTAGCATGTTTTAACATGTTTCTAGCATGTTTAGAAGTCAATGGCATTTTTAACATGTTGCTAGAATGGCATCAACGTGTTAAACATGACACTTCCTGTTACCAGTAGGTGGCGCTATTACTATAACTGAATTTTCTCATGTAGATGTGCTCAGGACAGAACGCTTATCAAAAGTGTGAAGTTTGGGGCAGATTGGACATTCCATGCCTGAGTTACAGCAAATTCCTATTTAATTGCAATAATAGCATGCTTTAGCACTTAGCTGAGAGTTTGCTAGCATGTTTTAGCATGCTTCTATTATGTTGTTAGCATGTTTAGCACTTGCTGGCACTTTTTTATATGTTATTAGGAGTCCATAACAGTGTTAAACATGTCACTTCCTGTTGCCAGCAGGTGGCGCTATGACTGTAACTGAATATGAGCATGGTCATGTGTTCAGGACAGAACGCTTATCAAAAGTGTGAAGTTTGGGGCAGATTGGACATTCCATGCCTGAGTTACAGCAACTTCCTGTTTCATGGCGAAACATCGAAATTTGTCAGGCCGCCGAGGACCCGCCCTTTGACGAAAACTCAAGATCTTCGCAATTTAACGTCGCAAAGGCCTTAAGATTATACTCACCAAATTTGAAGATGATCAGATTAAAACTGTAGGAGGAGTTCGTTAAAGTACGAGGCCTGAAAATGGCAAAAACTGCACAAAAATCTGAGAAGAAGTTCAAAATGGCTGACTTCCTGTTGTGTTTAGGGCTATGCTCCAAGAGACTTTTTTGTAGGTATTAGGTCATTACATGTATGTACCGAATTTCGTGCACGTACGTGGAACGTTGCGGGAGGCGCACTCCGTTGAACTTTTATAGGTGGCGCTATCGAGCCATTTTGCCCCGTCTAATTCTGAAACCTATATCAGATGTAAATTTTCGCCAGTTCTGACGCGTGTGCAAAGTTTCGTGAGTTTTCGAGCATGTTTAGGCCCTCAAAAATGCAATTCAATGCGGAGAAGAAGAATAATAATAATTAAAGCTGCAAGCAGCGATGAAAGGGCCCTCGCACCCGTGCCATCAACACTCGGTGGCTTTAGGAAGACAGAGCATGGTTGGGAAATGTACATTTAAGGAGGTATATATAGTAAGAGTATGTCAAAGTTAGTAACAAAATGTTTTGTATAATGGTGATAATAGCATGCTTCATGACTCAGCTAAGTGTTGCTAGCATGTTTAGTCTGTTTCTAGCATGCTTAGTACACAATAATTATGTGGTTAGTACTGCATTACTGTGTTAACCATGTCAGTTTCTGTTGCCAGTAGGTGGCGTTATGACTATAGCTGAATATGAGCATGGATGTGTGTTCAGGACAGAACTCTTATCAAACATGTGAAGTTTGGTGCAAATTGGAAATTGCCTTCTTGAGTAACAAAAAAGTCATGTTTCATTGAATTAGCATTCTTTAGCACTTAGCTAAGCATTGTTAGCATGTTTTAACATGTTTCTAGCATGTTTAGAACTCAATGGCATTTTTAACATGTTGCTAGAACGGCATCAACGTGTTAAACATGTCACTTCCTGTTGCCAGTAGGTGGCGCTATTACTAAAAATGAACATTCTCATGTAGATGTATTCAGGCCATGACTCTTATCAAAAGTGTGAAGTTTGGGGCAGATTGGACATTCCATGCCTGAGTTACAGCAAATTCCTATTTAATTGCAATAATAGCATGCTTTAGCACTTAGCTAAGAGTTTGCTAGCATGTTTTAGCATGTTTCTAGTATGTTGTTAGCATGTTTAACACTTGCTGGCACTTTTTTATATGTTATTAGGAGTCCATAACAGTGTTAAACATGTCACTTCCTGTTGCCAGCAGGTGGCGCTATGACTGTAACTGAATATAAGCATGGTCATGTGTTCAAGACAGAACGCTTATCAAAAGTGTGAAGTTTGGGGCAGATTGGACATTCCATGCCTGAGTTACAGCAAATTCATATTTAATTGCAGTAATATCATTCTTTAGCACTTAGCTAAGTCTTTGCTAGTATGTTTTAGCATGTCTCTAGTATGTTGGTAGGATGTTTAGCACCTACTGGCATTTTTTTTATATGTTATTAGGAGTCAAGAACAGTGTTAAACGTCACTTCCTGTTGCCAGCAGGTGGCGCTATGACTATAACTAAATATGAGCATGGACATGTGTTCAAGAGATAACTCTTATCAAACGTGTGAAGTTTGGGGTAGATTGTACATTGCCTTCTTGAGTAACAACAAAGTCCTGTTTCATTGAATTATCATGCTTTAGCACTTAGCTAAGTATTGCTAGCATGTTTTAATATGTTTCTAGCATGTTTAGAACTCAATGGCATTTTTAACATGTTGCTAGAACGGCATCAACGTGTTAAACATGTCACTTCCTGTTGCCAGTAGGTGGCGCTATTACTATAACTGAATTTGAGCATAGACATGTGTTCAGGCCATGATTCTTATCAAACGTGTGATGTTTGGGGCAGATTGGACATTCCATGCCTGGGTTACAGCAAATTCCTATTTAATTGCAGTGATAGCATGCTTTAGCACTTAGCTAAGTGTTTGCTATCATGTTTCTAGTATGTTACTAACCTGTTTAGCACTTGCTGGCTCTTTTTTATATGTTATTAGGAGACCACAACAGTGTTAAACATGTCACTTCCTGTTGACAGCAGGTGGCGCTATTACTATAACTGAATATTCTCATGTAGATGTGTTCAGGCCATGACTCTTATCAAACGTGTGAAGTTTGAGGCAGATTGGACATTCCTTGCCTGTGTTACAGCAAATTCCTATTTAATTGCAGCAATAGCATGCTTTAGCACTTAGCTAAGTGTTTGCTAGCATGTTTTAGCATTTTTCTAGTATGTTGTTAGCATGTTTAGCACTTGCTGGCACTTTTTTTATGTTTTTATGTCCACAACAGTGTTTAACATGTCACTTCCTGTTGCCAGCAGGTGGCACTATGACTGTAACTGAATATGAGCATGGTCATGTGTTCAGGACAGAACGTTTATTAAAAGTGTGAAGTTTGGCGCAGATTGGACATTGCCTTCTTGAGTAACAACAACATCCTGTTTCATTGAATTAGCATGCTTTAGCACTTAGCTAAGTATTGCTAGCATGTTTTAAAATGTTTCTAGCATGTTTAGAAGTCAATGGCATTTTTAACATGTTGCTAGAATGGCATCAACGTGTTAAACATGACACTTCCTGTTACCAGTAGGTGGCGCTATTACTATAACTGAATGTTCTCATGTAGATGTGTTCAGGACAGAACGCTTATCAAAAGTGTGAAGTTTGGGGCAGATTGGACATTCCATGCCTGAGTTACAGCAAATTCCTATTTAATTGCAATAATAGCATGCTTTAGCACTTAGCTAAGAGTTTGCTAGCATGTTTTAGCATGCTTCTAGTACGTTGTTAGCATGTTTAGCACTTGCTGGCACTTTTTTATATGTTATTAGGAGTCCATAACAGTGTTAAACATGTCACTTCCTGTTGCCAGCAGGTGGCGCTATGACTGTAACTGAATATGAGCATGGTCATGTGTTCAGGACAGAACGCTTATCAAAAGTGTGAAGTTTGGGGCAGATTGGACATTCCATGCCTGAGTTACAGCAACTTCCTGTTTCATGGCGAAACATCGAAATTTGTCAGGCCGCCGAGGACCCGCCCTTTGACGAAAACTCAAGATCTTCGCAATTTAACGTCGCAAAGGCCTTAAGATTACACTCACCAAATTTGAAGATGATCAGATTAAAACTGTAGGAGGAGTTCGTTAAAGTACGAGGCCTGAAAATGGCAAAAACTGCACAAAAATCTGAGAGGAAGTTCAAAATGGCTGACTTCCTGTTGTGTTTAGGGCTATGCTCCAAGAGACTTTTTTGTAGGTATTAGGTCATTACATGTATGTACCGAATTTCGTGCACGTACGTGGAACGTTGCGGGAGGCGCACTCCGTTGAACTTTTATAGGTGGCGCTATCGAGCCATTTTGCCCCGTCCAATTCTGAAACCTATATCAGATGTAAATTTTCGCCAGTTCTGACGCGTGTGCAAAGTTTCGTGAGTTTTCGAGCATGTTTAGGCCCTCAAAAATGCAATTAAATGCGGAGAAGAAGAAGAATAATAATAATTAAAGCTGCAAGCAGCGATGAAAGGGCCCTCGCACCCGTGCCATCAACACTCGGTGGCTTTAGGAAGACAGAGCATGGTTGGGAAATGTACATTTAAGGAGGTATATATAGTAAGAGTATGTCAAAGTCAGTTACAAAATGTTTTGTATAATGGTGATAATGGCATGCTTCATGACTCAGCTAAGTGTTGCTAGCATGTTTAGTCTGTTTCTAGCATGCTTAGTACACAATAATTATGTGGTTAGTACTGCATTACTGTGTTAACCATGTCAGTTTCTATTGCCAGTAGGTGGCGTTATGACTATAACTGAATATGAGCTTGGATGTGTGTTCAGGACAGAACTCTTATCAAACGTGTGAAGTTTGGTGCAAATTGGACATTGCCTTCTTGAGTAACAACAAAGTCATGTTTCATTGAATTAGCATGCTTTAGCACTTAGCTGAGCATTGTTAGCATGTTTTAACATGTTTCTAGCATGTTTAGAACTCAATGGCATTTTTAACATGTTGCTAGAACGGCATCAACGTGTTAAACATGTCACTTCCTGTTGCCAGTTGGTGGCGCTATTACTATAATTGAACATTCTCATGTAGGTGTGTTCAGGCCATGACTCTTATCAAAAGTGTGAAGTTTGGGGCAGATTGGACATTCCATGCCTGAGTTACAGCAAATTCCTATTTAATTGCAATAATAGCATGCTTTAGCACTTGGCTAAGAGTTTGCTAGCATGTTTTAGCATGTTTCTAGTATGTTGTTAGCATGTTTAACACTTGCTGGCACTTTTTTATATGTTATTAGGAGTCCATAACAGTGTTAAACATGTCACTTCCTGTTGCCAGCAGGTGGCGCTATGACTGTAACTGAATATAAGCATGGTCATGTGTTCAGGACAGAACACTTATCAAAAGTGTGAAGTTTGGGGCAGATTGGACATTCCATGCCTGAGTTACAGCAAATTCATATTTAATTGCAGTAATATCATTCTTTAGCACTTAGCTAAGTGTTTGCTAGTATGTTTTAGCATGTCTATAGTATGTTGGTAGGATGTTTAGCACCTACTGGCATTTTTTTATATGTTATTAGGAGTCAAGAACAGTGTTAAACGTCACTTCCTTTTGCCAGCAGGTGGCGCTATGACTATAACTAAATATGAGCATGGACATGTGTTCAAGAGATAACTCTTATCAAACGTGTGACGTTTGGGGTAGATTGTACATTGCCTTCTTGAGTAACAACAAAGTCCTGTTTCATTGAATTAGCATGCTTTAGCACTTAGCTAAGTATTGCTAGTATGTTTTAACATGTTTCTAGCATGTTTAGAAGTCAATGGCATTTTTAACATGTTGCTAGAATGGCATCAACGTGTTAAACATGACACTTCCTGTTACCAGTAGGTGGCGCTATTACTATAACTGAATATTCTCATGTAGATATGTTCAGGACAGAACGCTTATCAAAAGTGTGAAGTTTGGGGCAGATTGGACATTCCATGCCTGAGTTACAGCAAATTCCTATTTAATTGCAATAATAGCATGCTTTAGCACTTAGCTAAGAGTTTGCTAACATGTTTTAGCATGCTTCTAGTATGTTGTTAGCATGTTTAGCACTTGCTGGCACTTTTTTATATGTTATTAGGAGTCCATAACAGTGTTAAACATGTCACTTCCTGTTGCCAGCAGGTGGCGCTATGACTATAACTGAATATGAGCATGGTCATGTGTTCAGGACAGAACGTTTATTAAAAGTGTGAAGTTTGGTGCAGATTGGACATTGCCTTCTTGAGTAACAACAACATCCTGTTTCATTGAATTAGCATGCTTTAGCACTTAGCTAAGTATTGCTAGTATGTTTTAACATGTTTCTAGCATGTTTAGAAGTCAATGGCATTTTTAACATGTTGCTAGAATGGCATCAACGTGTTAAACATGACACTTCCTGTTACCAGTAGGTGGCGCTATTACTATAACTGAATATTCTCATGTAGATATGTTCAGGACAGAACGCTTATCAAAAGTGTGAAGTTTGGGGCAGATTGGACATTCCATGCCTGAGTTACAGCAAATTCCTATTTAATTGCAATAATAGCATGCTTTAGCACTTAGCTAAGAGTTTGCTAGCATGTTTTAGCATGCTTCTAGTATGTTGTTAGCATGTTTAGCACTTGCTGGCACTTTTTTATATGTTATTAGGAGTCCATAACAGTGTTAAACATGTCACTTCCTGTTGCCAGCAGGTGGCGCTATGACTATAACTGAATATGAGCATGGTCATGTTTTCAGGACAGAACTCTAATCAAATGTGTGAAGTTTGGGGCAGATTGGACATTCCATGCCTGAGTTACAGCAACTTCCTGTTTCATGGCGAAACATCAAAATTTGTCAGGCCGCCGAGGACCCGCCCTTCGACGAAAACTCAAGATCTTCGCAATTTAACGTCGCAAAGGCCTTAAGATTACACTCACCAAATTTGAAGATGATCAGATTAAAACTGTAGGAGGAGTTCGTTAAAGTACGAGGCCTGAAAATGTCAAAAACTGCACAAAAATCTGGGAGGAAGTTCAAAATGGCTGACTTCCTGTTGTGTTTAGGGCTATGCTCCAAGAGACTTTTTTGTAGGTATTAGGTCATTACATGTATGTACCGAATTTCGTGCACGTACGTGGAACGTTGCGGGAGGCGCACTCCGTTGAACTTTTATAGGTGGCGCTATCGAGCCATTTTGCCCCGTCCAATTCTGAAACCTATATCAGATGTAAATTTTCGCCAGTTCTGACGCGTGTGCAAAGTTTCGTGAGTTTTCGCGCATGTTTAGGCCCTCAAAAATGCAATTCAATGCGGAGAAGAAGAATAATAATAATAATAATAATAATAATAATAAACAGAGCAATTCCAAGAGGGTCCTCACACCATCGGTGCTCGGGCCCTAATTAAAGCTGCAAGCAGCGATGAAAGGGCCCTCGCACCCGTGCCATCAACACTCGGTGGCTTTAGGAAGACAGAGCATGGTTGGGAAATGTACATTTAAGGAGGTATATATAGTAAGAGTATGTCAAAGTCAGTTACAAAATGTTTTGTATAATGGTGATAATAGCATGCTTCATGACTCAGCTAAGTGTTGCTAGCATGTTTAGTGTGTTTCTAGCATGCTTAGTACACAATAATTATGTGGTTAGTACTGCATTACTGTGTTAACCATGTCAGTTTCTGTTGCCAGTAGGTGGCGTTATGACTATAACTGAATATGAGCTTGGATGTGTGTTCAGGACAGAACTCTTATCAAACGTGTGAAGTTTGGTGCAAATTGGACATTGCCTTCTTGAGTAACAACAAAGTCATGTTTCATTGAATTAGCATGCTTTAGCACTTAGCTAAGCATTGTTAGCATGTTTTAACATGTTTCTAGCATGTTTAGAACTCAATGGCATTTTTAACATGTTGCTAGAACGGCATCAACGTGTTAAACATGTCACTTCCTGTTGCCAGTTGGTGGCGCTATTGCTATAATTGAACATTCTCATGTAGATGTGTTCAGGCCATGACTCTTATCAAAAGTGTGAAGTTTGGGGCAGATTGGACATTCCATGCCTGAGTTACAGCAAATTCCTATTTAATTGCAATAATAGCATGCTTTAGCACTTGGCTAAGAGTTTGTTAGCATGTTTTAGCATGTTTCTAGTATGTTGTTAGCATGTTTAACACTTGCTGGCACTTTTTTATATGTTATTAGGAGTCCATAACAGTGTTAAACATGTCACTTCCTGTTGCCAGCAGGTGGCGCTATGACTGTAACTGAATATAAGCATGGTCATGTGTTCAGGACAGAACGCTTATCAAAAGTGTGAAGTTTGGGGCAGATTGGACATTCCATGCCTGAGTTACAGCAAATTCATATTTAATTGCAGTAATATCATTCTTTAGCACTTAGCTAAGTGTTTGCTAGTATGTTTTAGCATGTCTATAGTATGTTGGTAGGATGTTTAGCACCTACTGGCATTTTTTTATATGTTATTAGGAGTCAAGAACAGTGTTAAACGTCACTTCCTGTTGCCAGCAGGTGGCGCTATGACTATAACTAAATATGAGCATGGACATGTGTTCAAGAGATAACTCTTATCAAACGTGTGACGTTTGGGGTAGATTGTACATTGCCTTCTTGAGTAACAACAAAGTCCTGTTTCATTGAATTAGCATGCTTTAGCACTTAGCTAAGTATTGCTAGTATGTTTTAACATGTTTCTAGCATGTTTAGAAGTCAATGGCATTTTTAACATGTTGCTAGAATGGCATCAACGTGTTAAACATGACACTTCCTGTTACCAGTAGGTGGCGCTATTACTATAACTGAATATTCTCATGTAGATATGTTCAGGACAGAACGCTTATCAAAAGTGTGAAGTTTGGGGCAGATTGGACATTCCATGCCTGAGTTACAGCAAATTCCTATTTAATTGCAATAATAGCATGCTTTAGCACTTAGCTAAGAGTTTGCTAGCATGTTTTAGCATGCTTCTAGTATGTTGTTAGCATGTTTAGCACTTGCTGGCACTTTTTTATATGTTATTAGGAGTCCATAACAGTGTTAAACATGTCACTTCCTGTTGCCAGCAGGTGGCGCTATGACTATAACTGAATATGAGCATGGTCATGTGTTCAGGACAGAACGTTTATTAAAAGTGTGAAGTTTGGCGCAGATTGGACATTGCCTTCTTGAGTAACAACAACATCCTGTTTCATTGAATTAGCATGCTTTAGCACTTAGCTAAGTATTGCTAGTATGTTTTAACATGTTTCTAGCATGTTTAGAAGTCAATGGCATTTTTAACATGTTGCTAGAATGGCATCAACGTGTTAAACATGACACTTCCTGTTACCAGTAGGTGGCGCTATTACTATAACTGAATATTCTCATGTAGATATGTTCAGGACAGAACGCTTATCAAAAGTGTGAAGTTTGGGGCAGATTGGACATTCCATGCCTGAGTTACAGCAAATTCCTATTTAATTGCAATAATAGCATGCTTTAGCACTTAGCTAAGAGTTTGCTAGCATGTTTTAGCATGCTTCTAGTATGTTGTTAGCATGTTTAGCACTTGCTGGCACTTTTTTATATGTTATTAGGAGTCCATAACAGTGTTAAACATGTCACTTCCTGTTGCCAGCAGGTGGCGCTATGACTATAACTGAATATGAGCATGGTAATGTGTTCAGGACAGAACGTTTATTAAAAGTGTGAAGTTTGGCGCAGATTGGACATTGCCTTCTTGAGTAACAACAACATCCTGTTTCATTGAATTAGCATGCTTTAGCACTTAGCTAAGTATTGCTAGTATGTTTTAACATGTTTCTAGCATGTTTAGAAGTCAATGGCATTTTTAACATGTTGCTAGAATGGCATCAACGTGTTAAACATGACACTTCCTGTTACCAGTAGGTGGCGCTATTACTATAACTGAATATTCTCATGTAGATATGTTCAGGACAGAACGCTTATCAAAAGTGTGAAGTTTGGGGCAGATTGGACATTCCATGCCTGAGTTACAGCAAATTCCTATTTAATTGCAATAATAGCATGCTTTAGCACTTAGCTAAGAGTTTGCTAGCATGTTTTAGCATGCTTCTAGTATGTTGTTAGCATGTTTAGCACTTGCTGGCACTTTTTTATATGTTATTAGGAGTCCATAACAGTGTTAAACATGTCACTTCCTGTTGCCAGCAGGTGGCGCTATGACTATAACTGAATATGAGCATGGTCATGTGTTCAGGACAGAACTCTTATCAAACGTATGAAGTTTGGGGCAGATTGGACATTCCATGCCTGAGTTACAGCAACTTCCTGTTTCATGGCGAAACATCAAAATTTGTCAGGCCGCCGAGGACCCGCCCTTCGACGAAAACTCAAGATCTTCGCAATTTAACGTCGCAAAGGCCTTAAGATTACACTCGCCAAATTTGAAGATGATCAGATTAAAACTGTAGGAGGAGTTCGTTAAAGTATGAGGCCTGAAAATGTCAAAAACTGCACAAAAATCTGGGAGGAAGTTCAAAATGGCTGACTTCCTGTTGGGTTTAGGGCTATGCTCCAAGAGACTTTTTTGTAGGTATTAGGTCATTACATGTATGTACCGAATTTCGTGCACGTACGTGGAACGTTGCGGGAGGCGCACTCCGTTGAACTTTTATAGGTGGCGCTATCGAGCCGTTTTGCCCCGTCCAATTCTGAAACCTATATCAGATGTAAATTTTCGCCAGTTCTGACGCGTGTGCAAAGTTTCGTGAGTTTTCGCGCATGTTTAGGCCCTCAAAAATGCAATTCAATGCGGAGAAGAATAATAATAATAATAATAATAATAATTAAAGCTGCAAGCAGCGATGAAAGGGCCCTCGCACCCGTGCCATCAACACTCGGTGGCTTTAGGAAGACAGAGCATGGTTGGGAAATGTACATTTAAGGAGGTATATATAGTAAGAGTATGTCAAAGTCAGTTACAAAATGTTTTGTATAATGGTGATAATAGCATGCTTCATGACTCAGCTAAGTGTTGCTAGCATGTTTAGTGTGTTTCTAGCATGCTTAGTACACAATAATTATGTGGTTAGTACTGCATTACTGTGTTAACCATGTCAGTTTCTGTTGCCAGTAGGTGGCGTTATGACTATAACTGAATATGAGCTTGGATGTGTGTTCAGGACAGAACTCTTATCAAACGTGTGAAGTTTGGTGCAAATTGGACATTGCCTTCTTGAGTAACAACAAAGTCATGTTTCATTGAATTAGCATGCTTTAGCACTTAGCTAAGCATTGTTAGCATGTTTTAACATGTTTCTAGCATGTTTAGAACTCAATGGCATTTTTAACATGTTGCTAGAACGGCATCAACGTGTTAAACATGTCACTTCCTGTTGCCAGTTGGTGGCGCTATTACTATAATTGAACATTCTCATGTAGATGTGTTCAGGCCATGACTCTTATCAAAAGTGTGAAGTTTGGGGCAGATTGGACATTCCATGCCTGAGTTACAGCAAATTCCTATTTAATTGCAATAATAGCATGCTTTAGCACTTGGCTAAGAGTTTGCTAGCATGTTTTAGCATGTTTCTAGTATGTTGTTAGCATGTTTAACACTTGCTGGCACTTTTTTATATGTTATTAGGAGTCCATAACAGTGTTAAACATGTCACTTCCTGTTGCCAGCAGGTGGCGCTATGACTGTAACTGAATATAAGCATGGTCATGTGTTCAGGACAGAACGCTTATCAAAAGTGTGAAGTTTGGGGCAGATTGGACATTCCATGCCTGAGTTACAGCAAATTCATATTTAATTGCAGTAATATCATTCTTTAGCACTTAGCTAAGTGTTTGCTAGTATGTTTTAGCATGTCTATAGTATGTTGGTAGGATGTTTAGCACCTACTGGCATTTTTTTATATGTTATTAGGAGTCAAGAACAGTGTTAAACGTCACTTCCTGTTGCCAGCAGGTGGCGCTATGACTATAACTAAATATGAGCATGGACATGTGTTCAAGAGATAACTCTTATCAAACGTGTGACGTTTGGGGTAGATTGTACATTGCCTTCTTGAGTAACAACAAAGTCCTGTTTCATTGAATTAGCATGCTTTAGCACTTAGCTAAGTATTGCTAGTATGTTTTAACATGTTTCTAGCATGTTTAGAAGTCAATGGCATTTTTAACATGTTGCTAGAATGGCATCAACGTGTTAAACATGACACTTCCTGTTACCAGTAGGTGGCGCTATTACTATAACTGAATATTCTCATGTAGATATGTTCAGGACAGAACGCTTATCAAAAGTGTGAAGTTTGGGGCAGATTGGACATTCCATGCCTGAGTTACAGCAAATTCCTATTTAATTGCAATAATAGCATGCTTTAGCACTTAGCTAAGAGTTTGCTAGCATGTTTTAGCATGCTTCTAGTATGTTGTTAGCATGTTTAGCACTTGCTGGCACTTTTTTATATGTTATTAGGAGTCCATAACAGTGTTAAACATGTCACTTCCTGTTGCCAGCAGGTGGCGCTATGACTATAACTGAATATGAGCATGGTCATGTGTTCAGGACAGAACGTTTATTAAAAGTGTGAAGTTTGGCGCAGATTGGACATTGCCTTCTTGAGTAACAACAACATCCTGTTTCATTGAATTAGCATGCTTTAGCACTTAGCTAAGTATTGCTAGTATGTTTTAACATGTTTCTAGCATGTTTAGAAGTCAATGGCATTTTTAACATGTTGCTAGAATGGCATCAACGTGTTAAACATGACACTTCCTGTTACCAGTAGGTGGCGCTATTACTATAACTGAATATTCTCATGTAGATATGTTCAGGACAGAACGCTTATCAAAAGTGTGAAGTTTGGGGCAGATTGGACATTCCATGCCTGAGTTACAGCAAATTCCTATTTAATTGCAATAATAGCATGCTTTAGCACTTAGCTAAGAGTTTGCTAGCATGTTTTAGCATGCTTCTAGTATGTTGTTAGCATGTTTAGCACTTGCTGGCACTTTTTTATATGTTATTAGGAGTCCATAACAGTGTTAAACATGTCACTTCCTGTTGCCAGCAGGTGGCGCTATGACTATAACTGAATATGAGCATGGTCATGTGTTCAGGACAGAACTCTTATCAAACGTATGAAGTTTGGGGCAGATTGGACATTCCATGCCTGAGTTACAGCAACTTCCTGTTTCATGGCGAAACATCAAAATTTGTCAGGCCGCCGAGGACCCGCCCTTCGACGAAAACTCAAGATCTTCGCAATTTAACGTCGCAAAGGCCTTAAGATTACACTCACCAAATTTGAAGATGATCAGATTAAAACTGTAGGAGGAGTTCGTTAAAGTATGAGGCCTGAAAATGTCAAAAACTGCACAAAAATCTGGGAGGAAGTTCAAAATGGCTGACTTCCTGTTGGGTTTAGGGCTATGCTCCAAGAGACTTTTTTGTAGGTATTAGGTCATTACATGTATGTACCGAATTTCGTGCACGTACGTGGAACGTTGCGGGAGGCGCACTCCGTTGAACTTTTATAGGTGGCGCTATCGAGCCGTTTTGCCCCGTCCAATTCTGAAACCTATATCAGATGTAAATTTTCGCCAGTTCTGACGCGTGTGCAAAGTTTCGTGAGTTTTCGCGCATGTTTAGGCCCTCAAAAATGCAATTCAATGCGGAGAAGAAGAATAATAATAATAATTAAAGCTGCAAGCAGCGATGAAAGGGCCCTCGCACCCGTGCCATCAACACTCGGTGGCTTTAGGAAGACAGAGCATGGTTGGGAAATGTACATTTAAGGAGGTATATATAGTAAGAGTATGTCAAAGTCAGTTACAAAATGTTTTGTATAATGGTGATAATAGCATGCTTCATGACTCAGCTAAGTGTTGCTAGCATGTTTAGTGTGTTTCTAGCATGCTTAGTACACAATAATTATGTGGTTAGTACTGCATTACTGTGTTAACCATGTCAGTTTCTGTTGCCAGTAGGTGGCGTTATGACTATAACTGAATATGAGCTTGGATGTGTGTTCAGGACAGAACTCTTATCAAACGTGTGAAGTTTGGTGCAAATTGGACATTGCCTTCTTGAGTAACAACAAAGTCATGTTTCATTGAATTAGCATGCTTTAGCACTTAGCTAAGCATTGTTAGCATGTTTTAACATGTTTCTAGCATGTTTAGAACTCAATGGCATTTTTAACATGTTGCTAGAACGGCATCAACGTGTTAAACATGTCACTTCCTGTTGCCAGTTGGTGGCGCTATTACTATAATTGAACATTCTCATGTAGATGTGTTCAGGCCATGACTCTTATCAAAAGTGTGAAGTTTGGGGCAGATTGGACATTCCATGCCTGAGTTACAGCAAATTCCTATTTAATTGCAATAATAGCATGCTTTAGCACTTGGCTAAGAGTTTGCTAGCATGTTTTAGCATGTTTCTAGTATGTTGTTAGCATGTTTAACACTTGCTGGCACTTTTTTATATGTTATTAGGAGTCCATAACAGTGTTAAACATGTCACTTCCTGTTGCCAGCAGGTGGCGCTATGACTGTAACTGAATATAAGCATGGTCATGTGTTCAGGACAGAACGCTTATCAAAAGTGTGAAGTTTGGGGCAGATTGGACATTCCATGCCTGAGTTACAGCAAATTCATATTTAATTGCAGTAATATCATTCTTTAGCACTTAGCTAAGTGTTTGCTAGTATGTTTTAGCATGTCTATAGTATGTTGGTAGGATGTTTAGCACCTAATGGCATTTTTTTATATGTTATTAGGAGTCAAGAACAGTGTTAAACGTCACTTCCTGTTGCCAGCAGGTGGCGCTATGACTATAACTAAATATGAGCATGGACATGTGTTCAAGAGATAACTCTTATCAAACGTGTGACGTTTGGGGTAGATTGTACATTGCCTTCTTGAGTAACAACAAAGTCCTGTTTCATTGAATTAGCATGCTTTAGCACTTAGCTAAGTATTGCTAGTATGTTTTAACATGTTTCTAGCATGTTTAGAAGTCAATGGCATTTTTAACATGTTGCTAGAATGGCATCAACGTGTTAAACATGACACTTCCTGTTACCAGTAGGTGGCGCTATTACTATAACTGAATTTGAGCATAGACATGTGTTCAGGCCATGATTCTTATCAAACGTGTGAAGTTTGGGGCAGATTGGACATTCCATGCCTGGGTTACAGCAAATTCCTATTTAATTGCAATAATAGCATGCTTTAGCACTTAGCTAAGAGTTTGCTAGCATGTTTTAGCATGCTTCTAGTATGTTGTTAGCATGTTTAGCACTTGCTGGCACTTTTTTATATGTTATTAGGAGTCCATAACAGTGTTAAACATGTCACTTCCTGTTGCCAGCAGGTGGCGCTATGACTGTAACTGAATATGAGCATGGTCATGTGTTCAGGACAGAATGCTTATCAAAAGTGTGAAGTTTGGGGCAGATTGGACATTCCATGCCTGAGTTACAGCAACTTCCTGTTTCATGGCGAAACATCGAAATTTGTCAGGCCGCCGAGGACCCGCCCTTTGACGAAAACTCAAGATCTTCGCAATTTAACGTCGCAAAGGCCTTAAGATTACACTCACCAAATTTGAAGATGATCAGATTAAAACTGTAGGAGGAGTTCGTTAAAGTACGAGGCCTGAAAATGGCAAAAACTGCACAAAAATCTGAGAGGAAGTTCAAAATGGCTGACTTCCTGTTGTGTTTAGGGCTATGCTTCAAGAGACTTTTTTGTAGGTATTAGGTCATTACACGTATGTACCGAATTTCGTGCACGTACGTGGAACGTTGCGGGAGGCGCACTCCGTTGAACTTTTATAGGTGGCGCTATCGAGCCATTTTGCCCCGTCCAATTCTGAAACCTATATCAGATGTAAATTTTCGCCAGTTCTGACGCGTGTGGAAAGTTTCGTGAGTTTTCGAGCATGTTTAGGCCCTCAAAAATGCAATTCAATGCGGAGAAGAAGAAGAAGAAGAATAATAATAATAATAATAATTAAAGCTGCAAGCAGCGATGAAAGGGCCCTCGCACCCATGCCAACAACACTCGGTGGCTTTAGGAAGACAGAGCATGGTTGGGAAATGTACATTTAAGGAGGTATATATAGTAAGAGTATGTCAAAGTCAGTTACAAAATGTTTTGTATAATGGTGATAATAGCATGCTTCATGACTCAGCTAAGTGTTGCTAGCATGTTTAGTCTGTTTCTATCATGCTTAGTACACAATTATTATGTGGTTAGTACTGCATTACTGTGTTAACCATGTCAGTTTCTGTTGCCAGTAGGTTGCGTTATGACTATAACTGAATATGAGCATGGATGTGTGTTCAGGACAGAACTCTTATCAAACGTGTGAAGTTTGGTGCAAATTGGACATTGCCTTCTTGAGTAACAACAAAGTCATGTTTCATTGAATTAGCATTCTTTAGCACGTACCTAAGCATTGTTAGCATGTTTTAACATGTTTCTAGCATGTTTAGAACTCAATGGCATTTTTAACATGTTGCTAGAACGGCATCAACGTGTTAAACATGTCACTTCCTGTTGCCAGTAGGTGGCGCTATTACTATAACTGAACATTCTCATGTAGATGTGTTCAGGCCATGACTCTTATCAAAAGTGTGAAGTTTGGGGCAGATTGGACATTCCATGCCTGAGTTACAGCAAATTCCTATTTAATTGCAATAATAGCATGCGTTAGCACTTAGCTAAGAGTTTGCTAGCATGTTTTAGCATGTTTCTAGTATGTTGTTAGCATGTTTAACACTTGCTGGCACTTTTTTATATGTTATTAGGAGTCCATAACAGTGTTAAACATGTCACTTCCTGTTGCCAGCAGGTGGCGCTATGACTGTAACTGAATATAAGCATGGTCATGTGTTCAGGACAGAACGCTTATCAAAAGTGTGAAGTTTGGGGCAGATTGGACATTCCATGCCTGAGTTACAGCAAATTCATATTTAATTGCAGTAATATCATTCTTTAGCACTTAGCTAAGTGTTTGCTAGTATGTTTCAGCATGTCTCTAGTATGTTGGTAGGATGTTTAGCACCTACTGGCATTTTTTTATATGTTATTAGGAGTCAAGAACAGTGTTAAACGTCACTTCCTGTTGCCAGCAGGTGGCGCTATGACTATAACTAAATATGAGCATGGACATGTGTTCAAGAGATAACTCTTATCAAACGTGTGAAGTTTGGGGTAGATTGTACATTGCCTTCTTGAGTAACAACAAAGTCCTGTTTCATTGAATTAGCATGCTTTAGCATTTAGCTAAGTATTGCTAGCATGTTTTAACATGTTTCTAGCATGTTTAGAACTCAATGGCATTTTTAACATGTTGCTAGAACGGCATCAACGTGTTAAACATGTCACTTCCTGGTGCCAGTAGGTGGCGCTATTACTATAACTAAATTTGAGCATAGACATGTGTTCAGGCCATGATTCTTATCAAACGTGTGAAGTTTGGTGCAGATTGGACATTGCCTTCTTGAGTAACAACAACATCCTGTTTCATTGAATTAGCATGCTTTAGCACTTAGCTAAGTATTGCTAGCATGTTTTAACATGTTTCTAGCATGTTTAGAAGTCAATGGCATTTTTAACATGTTGCTAGAATGGCATCAACGTGTTAAACATGACACTTCCTGTTACCAGTAGGTGGCGCTATTACTATAACTGAATATTCTCATGTAGATGTGTTCAGGACAGAACGCTTATCAAAAGTGTGAAGTTTGGGGCAGATTGGACATTCCATGCCTGAGTTACAGCAAATTCCTATTTAATTGCAATAATAGCATGCTTTAGCACTTAGCTAAGAGTTTGCTAGCATGTTTTAGCATGCTTCTAGTATGTTGTTAGCATGTTTAGCACTTGCTGGCACTTTTTTATATGTTATTAGGAGTCCATAACAGTGTTAAACATGTCACTTCCTGTTGCCAGCAGGTGGCGCTATGACTATAACTGAATATGAGCATGGTCATGTGTTCAGGACAGAACTCTTATCAAAAGTGTGAAGTTTGGGGCAGATTGGACATTCCATGCCTGAGTTACAGCAACTTCCTGTTTCATGGCGAAACATCGAAATTTGTCAGGCCGCCGAGGACCCGCACTTCGACGAAAACTCAAGATCTTCGCAATTTAACGTCGCAAAGGCCTGAAGTTTACACTCACCAAATTTGAAGATGATCAGATTAAAACTGTAGGAGGAGTTCGTTAAAGTATGAGGCCTGAAAATGGCAAAAACTGCACAAAAATCTGAGAGGAAGTTCAAAATGGCTGACTTCCTGTTGTGTTTAGGGCTACGCTCCAAGAGACTTTTTTGTAGGTATTAGGTAATTACATATATGTACCGAATTTCGTGCACGTACGTGGAACGATGCGGGAGGCGCACTCCGTTGAACTTTTATAGGTGGCGCTATCGAGCCATTTTGCCCCGTCCAATTCTGAAACCTATATCAGATGTAAATTTTCGCCAGTTCTGACGCGTGTGCAAAGTTTCGTGAGTTTTCGAGCATGTTTAGGCCCTCAAAAATGCAATTCAATGCGGAGAAGAAGAATAATAATAATAATAATAATAATAATAATAAACAGAGCAATTCCAAGAGGGTCCTCACACCATCGGTGCTCGGGCCCTAATAATAATAAACAGAGCAATTCCAAGAGGGTCCTCACACCATCGGTGCTCGGGCCCTAATAATAATAAACAGAGCAATTCCAAGAGGGTCCTCACACCATCGGTGCTCGGGCCCTAATAATAATAATAATAATAAACAGAGCAATTCCAAGAGGGTCCTCACACCATCGGTGCTCGGGCCCTAATAATAATAAACAGAGCAATTCCAAGAGGGTCCTCACACCATCGGTGCTCGGGCCCTAATAATTAAAGCTGCAAGCAGCGATGAAAGGGCCCTCGCACCCGTGCCATCAACACTCGGTGGCTTTAGGAAGACAGAGCATGGTTGGGAAATGTACATTTAAGGAAGTATATATAGTAAGAGTATGTCAAAGTCAGTTACAAAATGTTTTGTATAATGGTGATAATAGCATGCTTCATGACTCAGCTAAGTGTTGCTAGCATGTTTAGTCTGTTTCTAGCATGCTTAGTACACAATAATTTTGTGGTTAGTACTGCATTACGGTGTTAACCATGTCAGTTTCTGTTGCCAGTAGGTGGAGTTATGACTATAACTGAATATGAGCATGGATGTGTGTTCAGGACAGAACTCTTATCAAACGTGTGAAGTTTGTTGCAAATTGGACATTGCCTTCTTGAGTAACAACAAAGTCATGTTTCATTGAATTAGCATTCTTTAGCACTTAGCTAAGCATTGTTAGCATGTTGTAACATGTTTCTAGCATGTTTAGAACTCAATGGCATTTTTAACATGTTGCTAGAACGGCATCAAAGTGTTAAACATGTCACTTCCTGTTGCCAGTAGGTGGCGCTATTACTATAACTGAATTTGAGCATAGACATGTGTTCAGGCCATGATTCTTTTTAAATGTGTGAAGTTTGGGGCAGATTGGACATTCCATGTCACGGTTCACGGATTCATTGACTCTCCCTCGCTATGTGTGTGCGTGTTGAATGAATGGGCGCGGCTCATCAGATGGCTCGTTATCCACTGATGAGCCGATCAGCGCCAGCTGTTCTGAATGAGGATGTCCTATATATTGTTTGCTCACTCGTCTTGTCTTTGTCAGATGGTTGTGGAGGTTCTCCTGGGTCTGAGCGATTGTTTCTCCTGTTCCTGTTCTGTTTCCATGACGCTTCATTGAGGATCTTCGTCTCTACGTTGGATCTGCAGTCCGCCCACTGAGTCCCTGCGTTGCCGAGCCTGCCCGAGTTGCCAGAGGATTATCTACCACTCCGACCCTGAGTTTCCCTGAGGACCTTCTTTATTCTTCTCCGTGTTCACTTGAGATTATCTGCTATTTTCACTCTGAGTCATCCATGTGGATGCTGCCTGTCGAATTGAGTCTCTTGTCTTCTCTTTTTGACTTTAATAAATACTTATTCACTCGCATCTGAATCCTTGATTATTTTCCAGCCTACCATGACAGAACCATCTGACCGCCTTCTCATGGATTCAGCGAGTGCTCCCGATTTTGAGCAGATGTTCGCCGGAAACCACGCACGGATGGATCGCCAGGACGAGCAGATCGGAGCTTCGGGGCGGGCGATACAGGCTTTGGTAACGCAGGTGTCCGAGCTCACCTCTCAATTCCAACGCCTGAGAGTTCCCACTGCGCCAGCACCACCCCCGCCTGTTCCCCAAGGGAATTTCCATCAGCCAGAGCCGCGCACCCTCGCACCAGAACCGCGTATTCCAGCACCAGAGAGGTATTCGGGCGAACCTAATCTTTGCAGAACGTTTCTAACCAAGTGCTCTATTTATTTCTCGCTTCAACCTGTGACATTTGCTTCTGAGGATTCGAAAGTAGCCCTGGTGATGACACTACTTTCTGGTCGCGCGGCTCAGTGGGGAACGGCGGTGTGGCAGAACAAACATCCGTGCTGCTCCTCGTTCCAGGCACTCGAGCTAGAGATGACACGGGTATTCGACCGCGCCGTCGCTGGACGCGAGGCGGCCCGCCAGCTCGCCGACCTTCGCCAGGACCAACAGTCAGTCTCTGACTATTCCATAGAGTTCCGGACATTGGCGGCCGAGTGCAAATGGAACGAGGAGGCGCAGTGGGACATGTTCCTGCATGGGTTGGCTGACCGCGTTCAGAGGGAGATTTATACTTTGGAGCTGCCCAAGACACTGGATGGACTGATCGAGCTAGCATTACGGGTCGATGCACGTCTTCAACAGAGAGAGAGCCGACCGTACCGGATGCCTGCGGCCGATTTCACCATGAGTTCCAGTGGCCGGAGTATGAACGCGGTCAGCCCCTCTAACGATCCTGAACCCATGCAGGTAGGTCGAGCTCGGCTTTCCCGGGAGGAGAGAGAACACCGCCGCTCGAGGGGTCTATGTCTCTACTGCGGGGAGCCTGGACATTTCATCAACACCTGTCCTTTAAAAGGCCAAGCCCGGCGGTAGGAGGGCGGCTACTGTCGGGCGGGCTCTCCTTGATCGGACCCTCGAGCGCCACTCTCCTTCCGGTTAGACTCCAGTGGGCGGAACACTCCTTCTGCTGCCAAGCGTTGGTGGATTCGGGAGCGGAGGGAAACCTTATGGACTTCTCTTTGGCACGTAAACTTCACCTTCCCATCACTGCTTTAGAGAACACTATCACCATCAACGCACTCAATGGGCAAGAACTTCCGGGCATCACTCACTCCACTGGACTTATCACACTGATCACCTCGGGGAATCACACTGAAAGGACTTCACTCTACCTCACACAGTCACCCCACGCGCCTATTGTCCTGGGTCACCCGTGGTTGGTGAAGCACGGACCCAGGATAGAGTGGGGTCAAGATTCTGTCTCAGCTTGGAGTGATAACTGTTATGCCTCATGTCTTTCGTCTGCCGTTCCGTCTGTTTCTCGTTCTGTGTTGCAGGAGGAGTCGGTGAATCTGTCTAACGTGCCACCGGAGTACCGCGACCTGAAGGAGGTGTTCAGTAAGTCTCGGGCTGCTTCTCTCCCTCCTCATCGTCCCTATGACTGTGCAATAGATTTACTGCCAGGTACGTCTCCGCCTAAGGGCAAGTTATATTCGCTTTCTGCTCCAGAAAGGGAGGCTATGGAGAAATATATTTCTGATTCTCTGGCTACTGGGTTCATCCGCCCTTCCTCTTCTCCAGCGGGGGCGGGATTCTTTTTTGTGGGGAAGAAGGATGGTTCTCTACGACCTTGTATTGATTACCGGGGGTTGAATAACATCACGGTAAAGAATACTTATCCTTTGCCGTTGATGTCTTCAGCTTTCGAGAGGTTGCAGGGAGCATCAATCTTCACAAAGTTGGATTTACGTAATGCATATCATTTGGTTCGCATCAGGAAGGGGGATGAATGGAAGACCGCGTTCAATACCCCCAGGGGGCACTTTGAATATTTGGTTATGCCGTTCGGGCTTTCCAACTCCCCAGCGGTCTTCCAGGCACTCGTCAATGATGTGTTGAGAGACATGGTAGACCAGTTCATATATGTTTACCTGGATGACATATTGATTTTTTCTTCGTCTCTCCAGGAGCACGTTCAACACGTCAGACGAGTGCTTTAGAGGTTGCTAGAGAATGGGCTTTTTGTCAAGGCGGAGAAATGCGCTTTTCATGCACAGTCTGTTCCTTTCCTAGGGTACATCATTTCGTCTGAGGGAGTACGCATGGATCCTGAGAAGGTTAAGGCTGTGGTAGAGTGGCCAAGTCCAGATTCCCGTAAGGCCCTACAGAGGTTTCTGGGGTTCGCCAACTTCTATCGGCGTTTTATTCGCAACTTCAGCCAACTAGCCGCACCTCTGACCGCCTTGACCTCCCCCAGAACTGCGTTCAGGTGGTCAGACACAGCTGAGGCTGTGTTTGCCAAACTGAAAGGCTGCTTTGTTTCAGCTCCCATCTTGATAGCCCCTGATTCTTCACGTCAGTTTGTGGTGGAGGTCGACGCATCAGAGGTGGGGGTAGGAGCAGTGCTTTCCCAGCGTTCTCTCTCGGACGACAAGATGCATCCCTGCGCGTTTTTGTCTCGTCGTTTATCTCCGGCCGAACGTAACTATGACATTGGTAACAGAGAATTGTTGGCAGTTAAGTTAGCGTTGGAAGAATGGCGTCATTGGTTAGAAGGGTCTGGGGTACCTTTTATCGTCTGGACCGATCATAAGAACCTGGAATATATCAGAACCGCTAAAAGATTGAACTCCAGGCAGGCTCGGTGGGCACTTTTTTTCGGACGTTTTGACTTTTCTCTCTCGTACCGCCCGGGTTCCAAAAACATCAAACCCGATTCTTTGTCGCGTATTTTTGACCGTTCCGAACGCCGGTCTACTCCCGAGTGCATTTTACCCGAGACCCTATTTGTCTCCACACTCACATGGGAGATCGAGTCGAAGGTCAAGACGGCCTTAGAAGGGGTAACGCCTCCGCCCGGTTGCCCACCGAATCGTTTATTTGTGCCGGAGGGATTACGGTCAGACGTTATTCAGTGGGGGCATTGTTCCAACGTAGCTTGCCATCCAGGGGTAAATCGCACCAGTTTTATGGTCAAGCAACGATTCTGGTGGCCACTTATGGCACGCGACATTCACAGTTTTGTTTTGGCTTGCTCTGTCTGTGCCACTGGTAAGACTTCCAATCGACCCCCAGATGGGTTACTCCAACCGCTGCCTGTCCCTTCGAGACCCTGGTCCCACATTGCGCTAGATTTTATCACCGCCCTCCCACCCTCTCAAGGGTACACGGTAGTTTTGACCGTGGTGGACCGATTCTCGAAGGCGGCTCACTTTATTCCCTTGCCCAAATTACCCTCAGCCAAGGAGACAGCGGTGACCGTTGTAGATCACGTCTTTCGCATACATGGCCTCCCGATAGACGTGGTTTCCGACCGAGGACCCCAATTTGTGTCCAAATTTTGGCGAGAGTTTTGTAGATTACTGGGAGCGACCGTTAGTCTGTCCTCAGGGTTTCACCCCCAGAGCAATGGCCAGACCGAGAGGGCCAACCAGGATTTGGAGAGAGTGTTGCGTTGTTTGGCTGCCAGGAATCCTTCCTCCTGGAGCCAACATATCTCTATGGTGGAGTACGCCCACAATGCATTACCAGTGTCATCCACGGGCCTATCTCCGTTTGAATGTAGTTTAGGTTACCAGCCACCTATTTTTCCCAGTCTGGAATCCGAAGTCGCGGTCCCCTCCGCTCACGCATTCGTCCAGAGGTGTCACCGCACATGGACCAGAGCCCGTGAGACTCTACTCCAAGTGGGGGCGCGCACCAAGGCTAAGGCCGATCGCCACCGGTCGAGGCCACCCGTATACGTCGCTGGTCAAAAAGTGTGGCTTTCTACTAAAAACATTCCTCTCCGTTCCGTCTCTAATAAGTTAGCTCCTAAATTCATTGGCCCGTTCACTATCACCAAAATTATTAGTCCGGTGACAGTCCGCCTCAACCTTCCTCTTGCGTACAAGAGAATTCATCCCGCCTTTCATGTCTCCAAAATTAAACCCGTCTTTCGATCGCATCTTAATCCGCCTGCTCCGGTTCCCCCCCCGCCGCGACTCGTTGATGGGGAGCCTACTTATTCGGTTAACCGGATCCTGGACTCGAGACGGAGGGGACGCGGATTCCAGTACTTGGTGGACTGGGAAGGTTACGGTCCGGAGGAGAGAAGTTGGGTTCCTGCCAGGGACATTCTGGATCACTCCCTTATCGATGATTACAATCGACAGGTAAGGGGGGCCTGGGAACGCCAGGCGGCGTTCCTAGGAGGAGGGGTACTGTCACGGTTCACGGATTCATTGACTCTCCCTCGCTATGTGTGTGCGTGTTGAATGAATGGGCGCGGCTCATCAGATGGCTCGTTATCCACTGATGAGCCGATCAGCGCCAGCTGTTCTGAATGAGGATGTCCTATATATTGTTTGCTCACTCGTCTTGTCTTTGTCAGATGGTTGTGGAGGTTCTCCTGGGTCTGAGCGATTGTTTCTCCTGTTCCTGTTCTGTTTCCATGACGCTTCATTGAGGATCTTCGTCTCTACGTTGGATCTGCAGTCCGCCCACTGAGTCCCTGCGTTGCCGAGCCTGCCCGAGTTGCCAGAGGATTATCTACCACTCCGACCCTGAGTTTCCCTGAGGACCTTCTTTATTCTACTCCGTGTTCACTTGAGATTATCTGCTATTTTCACTCTGAGTCATCCATGTGGATGCTGCCTGTCGAATTGAGTCTCTTGTCTTCTCTTTTTGACTTTAATAAATACTTATTCACTCGCATCTGAATCCTTGACTATTTTCCAGCCTACCATGACATTCCATGCCTGAGTTACAGCAAATTCCTATTTAATTGCAATAATAGCACGCTTTAGCACTTAGCTAAGAGTTTGCTAGCATGTTTTAGCATGTTTCTAGTATGTTGTTAGCATGTTTAGCACTTGCTGGCACTTTTTTATATGTTATTAGGAGTCCATAACAGTGTTAAACATGTCACTTCCTGTTGCCAGCAGGTGGCGCTATGACTGTAACTGAATATAAGCATGATCATGTGTTCAGGACAGAACTCTTATCAAAAGTGTGAAGTTTGGGGCAGATTGGACATTCCATGCCTGAGTTACAGCAAATTCATATTTAATTGCAGTAATATCATTCTTTAGCACTTAGCTAAGTGTTTGCTAGTATGTTTTAACATGTCTCTAGTATGTTGGTAGGATGCTTAGCACCTACTGGCATTTTTTTATATGTTATTAGGAGTCAAGAACAGTGTTAAACGTCACTTCTTGTTGCCAGCAGGTGGCGCTATGACTATAACTATATATGAGCATGGACATGTGTTCAAGAGATAACTTTTATCAAACGTGTGAAGTTTGGGGTAGATTGTACATTGCCTTCTTGAGTAACAACAAAGTCCTGTTTCATTGAATTAGCATGCTTTAGCACTTAGCTTTTGCTACTATTGCTAACGTGTTTTAATATGTTTCTAGCATGTTTAGAACTCAATGATATATTTAACATGTTGCTAGAACGGCATCAACGTGTTAAACATGTCACTTCCTGTTGCCAGTAGGTGGCGCTATTACTATAACTGAATTTGAGCATAGACACGTGTTCAGGCCATGACTCTTATCAAACGTGTGAAGTTTGGGGCAGATTGGACATTCCATGCCTGTGTTACAGCAAATTCCTATTTAATTGCAGCAATAGCATGCTTTAACACTTAGCTAAGTGTTTGCTAGCATGTTTTAGCATGTTTCTAGTATGTTGTTAGCATGTTAAGCACTTGCTGGCACTTTTTTTATATGTTTTTATATGTCCACAACAGTGTTTAACATGTCACTTCCTGTTGCCAGCAGGTGGCACTATGACTGTAACTGAATATGAGCATGGTCATGTGTTCAGGACAGAATGTTTATTAAAAGTGTGAAGTTTGGCGCAGATTGGACATTGCCTTCTTGAGTAACAACAACATCCTGTTTCATTGAATTAGCATGCTTTAGCACTTAGCTAAGTATTGCTAGCATGTTTTAACATGTTTCTAGCATGTTTAGAAGTCAATGGCATTTTTAACATGTTGCTAGAATGGCATCAACGTGTTAAACATGACACTTCCTGTTACCAGTAGGTGGCGCTATTACTATAACTGAATGTTCTCATGTAGATGTGCTCAGGACAGAACGCTTATCAAAAGTGTGAAGTTTGGGGCAGATTGGACATTCCATGCCTGAGTTACAGCAAATTCCTATTTAATTGCAGCAATAGCATGCTTTAACACTTAGCTAAGTGTTTGCTAGCATGTTTTAGCATGTTTCTAGTATGTTGTTAGCATGTTAAGCACTTGCTGGCACTTTTTTTATATGTTTTTATATGTCCACAACAGTGTTTAACATGTCACTTCCTGTTGCCAGCAGGTGGCACTATGACTGTAACTGAATATGAGCATGGTCATGTGTTCAGGACAGAATGTTTATTAAAAGTGTGAAGTTTGGCGCAGATTGGACATTGCCTTCTTGAGTAACAACAACATCCTGTTTCATTGAATTAGCATGCTTTAGCACTTAGCTAAGTATTGCTAGCATGTTTTAACATGTTTCTAGCATGTTTAGAAGTCAATGGCATTTTTAACATGTTGCTAGAATGGCATCAACGTGTTAAACATGACACTTCCTGTTACCAGTAGGTGGCGCTATTACTATAACTGAATGTTCTCATGTAGATGTGTTCAGGACAGAACGCTTATCAAAAGTGTGAAGTTTGGGGCAGATTGGACATTCCATGCCTGAGTTACAGCAAATTCCTATTTAATTGCAATAATAGCATGCTTTAGCACTTAGCTAAGAGTTTGCTAGCATGTTTTAGCATGCTTCTAGTATGTTGTTAGCATGTTTAGCACTTGCTGGCACTTTTTTATATGTTATTAGGAGTCCATAACAGTGTTAAACATGTCACTTCCTGTTGCCAGCAGGTGGCGCTATGACTGTAACTGAATATGAGCATGGTCATGTGTTCAGGACAGAACGCTTATCAAAAGTGTGAAGTTTGGGGCAGATTGGACATTCCATGCCTGAGTTACAGCAACTTCCTGTTTCATGGCGAAACATCGAAATTTGTCAGGTCGCCGAGGACCCGCCCTTTGACGAAAACTCAAGATCTTCGCAATTTAACGTCGCAAAGGCCTTAAGATTACACTCACCAAATTTGAAGATGATCAGATTAAAACTGTAGGAGGAGTTCGTTAAAGTACGAGGCCTGAAAATGGCAAAAACTGCACAAAAATCTGAGAGGAAGTTCAAAATGGCTGACTTCCTGTTGTGTTTAGGGCTATGCTCCAAGAGACTTTTTTGTAGGTATTAGGTCATTACATGTATGTACCGAATTTCGTGCACGTACGTGGAACGTTGCGGGAGGCGCACTCCGTTGAACTTTTATAGGTGGCGCTATCGAGCCATTTTGCCCCGTCCAATTCTGAAACCTATATCAGATGTAAATTTTCGCCAGTTCTGACGCGTGTGCAAAGTTTCGTGAGTTTTCGAGCATGTTTAGGCCCTCAAAAATGCAATTAAATGCGGAGAAGAAGAAGAATAATAATAATTAAAGCTGCAAGCAGCGATGAAAGGGCCCTCGCACCCGTGCCATCAACACTCGGTGGCTTTAGGAAGACAGAGCATGGTTGGGAAATGTACATTTAAGGAGGTATATATAGTAAGAGTATGTCAAAGTCAGTTACAAAATGTTTTGTATAATGGTGATAATAGCATGCTTCATGACTCAGCTAAGTGTTGCTAGCATGTTTAGTGTGTTTCTAGCATGCTTAGTACACAATAATTATGTGGTTAGTACTGCATTACTGTGTTAACCATGTCAGTTTCTGTTGCCAGTAGGTGGCGTTATGACTATAACTGAATATGAGCTTGGATGTGTGTTCAGGACAGAACTCTTATCAAACGTGTGAAGTTTGGTGCAAATTGGACATTGCCTTCTTGAGTAACAACAAAGTCATGTTTCATTGAATTAGCATGCTTTAGCACTTAGCTAAGCATTGTTAGCATGTTTTAACATGTTTCTAGCATGTTTAGAACTCAATGGCATTTTTAACATGTTGCTAGAACGGCATCAACGTGTTAAACATGTCACTTCCTGTTGCCAGTTGGTGGCGCTATTGCTATAATTGAACATTCTCATGTAGATGTGTTCAGGCCATGACTCTTATCAAAAGTGTGAAGTTTGGGGCAGATTGGACATTCCATGCCTGAGTTACAGCAAATTCCTATTTAATTGCAATAATAGCATGCTTTAGCACTTGGCTAAGAGTTTGCTAGCATGTTTTAGCATGTTTCTAGTATGTTGTTAGCATGTTTAACACTTGCTGGCACTTTTTTATATGTTATTAGGAGTCCATAACAGTGTTAAACATGTCACTTCCTGTTGCCAGCAGGTGGCGCTATGACTGTAACTGAATATAAGCATGGTCATGTGTTCAGGACAGAACGCTTATCAAAAGTGTGAAGTTTGGGGCAGATTGGACATTCCATGCCTGAGTTACAGCAAATTCATATTTAATTGCAGTAATATCATTCTTTAGCACTTAGCTAAGTGTTTGCTAGTATGTTTTAGCATGTCTATAGTATGTTGGTAGGATGTTTAGCACCTACTGGCATTTTTTTATATGTTATTAGGAGTCAAGAACAGTGTTAAACGTCACTTCCTGTTGCCAGCAGGTGGCGCTATGACTATAACTAAATATGAGCATGGACATGTGTTCAAGAGATAACTCTTATCAAACGTGTGACGTTTGGGGTAGATTGTACATTGCCTTCTTGAGTAACAACAAAGTCCTGTTTCATTGAATTAGCATGCTTTAGCACTTAGCTAAGTATTGCTAGTATGTTTTAACATGTTTCTAGCATGTTTAGAAGTCAATGGCATTTTTAACATGTTGCTAGAATGGCATCAACGTGTTAAACATGACACTTCCTGTTACCAGTAGGTGGCGCTATTACTATAACTGAATATTCTCATGTAGATATGTTCAGGACAGAACGCTTATCAAAAGTGTGAAGTTTGGGGCAGATTGGACATTCCATGCCTGAGTTACAGCAAATTCCTATTTAATTGCAATAATAGCATGCTTTAGCACTTAGCTAAGAGTTTGCTAGCATGTTTTAGCATGCTTCTAGTATGTTGTTAGCATGTTTAGCACTTGCTGGCACTTTTTTATATGTTATTAGGAGTCCATAACAGTGTTAAACATGTCACTTCCTGTTGCCAGCAGGTGGCGCTATGACTATAACTGAATATGAGCATGGTCATGTGTTCAGGACAGAACGTTTATTAAAAGTGTGAAGTTTGGCGCAGATTGGACATTGCCTTCTTGAGTAACAACAACATCCTGTTTCATTGAATTAGCATGCTTTAGCACTTAGCTAAGTATTGCTAGTATGTTTTAACATGTTTCTAGCATGTTTAGAAGTCAATGGCATTTTTAACATGTTGCTAGAATGGCATCAACGTGTTAAACATGACACTTCCTGTTACCAGTAGGTGGCGCTATTACTATAACTGAATATTCTCATGTAGATATGTTCAGGACAGAACGCTTATCAAAAGTGTGAAGTTTGGGGCAGATTGGACATTCCATGCCTGAGTTACAGCAAATTCCTATTTAATTGCAATAATAGCATGCTTTAGCACTTAGCTAAGAGTTTGCTAGCATGTTTTAGCATGCTTCTAGTATGTTGTTAGCATGTTTAGCACTTGCTGGCACTTTTTTATATGTTATTAGGAGTCCATAACAGTGTTAAACATGTCACTTCCTGTTGCCAGCAGGTGGCGCTATGACTATAACTGAATATGAGCATGGTCATGTGTTCAGGACAGAACTCTTATCAAACGTATGAAGTTTGGGGCAGATTGGACATTCCATGCCTGAGTTACAGCAACTTCCTGTTTCATGGCGAAACATCAAAATTTGTCAGGCCGCCGAGGACCCGCCCTTCGACGAAAACTCAAGATCTTCGCAATTTAACGTCGCAAAGGCCTTAAGATTACACTCACCAAATTTGAAGATGATCAGATTAAAACTGTAGGAGGAGTTCGTTAAAGTATGAGGCCTGAAAATGTCAAAAACTGCACAAAAATCTGGGAGGAAGTTCAAAATGGCTGACTTCCTGTTGGGTTTAGGGCTATGCTCCAAGAGACTTTTTTGTAGGTATTAGGTCATTACATGTATGTACCGAATTTCGTGCACGTACGTGGAACGTTGCGGGAGGCGCACTCCGTTGAACTTTTATAGGTGGCGCTATCGAGCCGTTTTGCCCCGTCCAATTCTGAAACCTATATCAGATGTAAATTTTCGCCAGTTCTGACGCGTGTGCAAAGTTTCGTGAGTTTTCGCGCATGTTTAGGCCCTCAAAAATGCAATTCAATGCGGAGAAGAAGAATAATAATAATAATAATAATAAACAGAGCAATTCCAAGAGGGTCCTCACACCATCGGTGCTCGGGCCCTAATAATAATAAACAGAGCAATTCCAAGAGGGTCCTCACACCATCGGTGCTCGGGCCCTAATAATAATAATAATAATAAACAGAGCAATTCCAAGAGGGTCCTCACACCATCGGTGCTCGGGCCCTAATAATAATAAACAGAGCAATTCCAAGAGGGTCCTCACACCATCGGTGCTCGGGCCCTAATAATTAAAGCTGCAAGCAGCGATGAAAGGGCCCTCGCACCCGTGCCATCAACACTCGGTGGCTTTAGGAAGACAGAGCATGGTTGGGAAATGTACATTTAAGGAAGTATATATAGTAAGAGTATGTCAAAGTCAGTTACAAAATGTTTTGTATAATGGTGATAATAGCATGCTTCATGACTCAGCTAAGTGTTGCTAGCATGTTTAGTCTGTTTCTAGCATGCTTAGTACACAATAATTTTGTGGTTAGTACTGCATTACGGTGTTAACCATGTCAGTTTCTGTTGCCAGTAGGTGGAGTTATGACTATAACTGAATATGAGCATGGATGTGTGTTCAGGACAGAACTCTTATCAAACGTGTGAAGTTTGTTGCAAATTGGACATTGCCTTCTTGAGTAACAACAAAGTCATGTTTCATTGAATTAGCATTCTTTAGCACTTAGCTAAGCATTGTTAGCATGTTGTAACATGTTTCTAGCATGTTTAGAACTCAATGGCATTTTTAACATGTTGCTAGAACGGCATCAAAGTGTTAAACATGTCACTTCCTGTTGCCAGTAGGTGGCGCTATTACTATAACTGAATTTGAGCATAGACATGTGTTCAGGCCATGATTCTTTTTAAATGTGTGAAGTTTGGGGCAGATTGGACATTCCATGTCACGGTTCACGGATTCATTGACTCTCCCTCGCTATGTGTGTGCGTGTTGAATGAATGGGCGCGGCTCATCAGATGGCTCGTTATCCACTGATGAGCCGATCAGCGCCAGCTGTTCTGAATGAGGATGTCCTATATATTGTTTGCTCACTCGTCTTGTCTTTGTCAGATGGTTGTGGAGGTTCTCCTGGGTCTGAGCGATTGTTTCTCCTGTTCCTGTTCTGTTTCCATGACGCTTCATTGAGGATCTTCGTCTCTACGTTGGATCTGCAGTCCGCCCACTGAGTCCCTGCGTTGCCGAGCCTGCCCGAGTTGCCAGAGGATTATCTACCACTCCGACCCTGAGTTTCCCTGAGGACCTTCTTTATTCTTCTCCGTGTTCACTTGAGATTATCTGCTATTTTCACTCTGAGTCATCCATGTGGATGCTGCCTGTCGAATTGAGTCTCTTGTCTTCTCTTTTTGACTTTAATAAATACTTATTCACTCGCATCTGAATCCTTGATTATTTTCCAGCCTACCATGACAGAACCATCTGACCGCCTTCTCATGGATTCAGCGAGTGCTCCCGATTTTGAGCAGATGTTCGCCGGAAACCACGCACGGATGGATCGCCAGGACGAGCAGATCGGAGCTTCGGGGCGGGCGATACAGGCTTTGGTAACGCAGGTGTCCGAGCTCACCTCTCAATTCCAACGCCTGAGAGTTCCCACTGCGCCAGCACCACCCCCGCCTGTTCCCCAAGGGAATTTCCATCAGCCAGAGCCGCGCACCCTCGCACCAGAACCGCGTATTCCAGCACCAGAGAGGTATTCGGGCGAACCTAATCTTTGCAGAACGTTTCTAACCAAGTGCTCTATTTATTTCTCGCTTCAACCTGTGACATTTGCTTCTGAGGATTCGAAAGTAGCCCTGGTGATGACACTACTTTCTGGTCGCGCGGCTCAGTGGGGAACGGCGGTGTGGCAGAACAAACATCCGTGCTGCTCCTCGTTCCAGGCACTCGAGCTAGAGATGACACGGGTATTCGACCGCGCCGTCGCTGGACGCGAGGCGGCCCGCCAGCTCGCCGACCTTCGCCAGGACCAACAGTCAGTCTCTGACTATTCCATAGAGTTCCGGACATTGGCGGCCGAGTGCAAATGGAACGAGGAGGCGCAGTGGGACATGTTCCTGCATGGGTTGGCTGACCGCGTTCAGAGGGAGATTTATACTTTGGAGCTGCCCAAGACACTGGATGGACTGATCGAGCTAGCATTACGGGTCGATGCACGTCTTCAACAGAGAGAGAGCCGACCGTACCGGATGCCTGCGGCCGATTTCACCATGAGTTCCAGTGGCCGGAGTATGAACGCGGTCAGCCCCTCTAACGATCCTGAACCCATGCAGGTAGGTCGAGCTCGGCTTTCCCGGGAGGAGAGAGAACACCGCCGCTCGAGGGGTCTATGTCTCTACTGCGGGGAGCCTGGACATTTCATCAACACCTGTCCTTTAAAAGGCCAAGCCCGGCGGTAGGAGGGCGGCTACTGTCGGGCGGGCTCTCCTTGATCGGACCCTCGAGCGCCACTCTCCTTCCGGTTAGACTCCAGTGGGCGGAACACTCCTTCTGCTGCCAAGCGTTGGTGGATTCGGGAGCGGAGGGAAACCTTATGGACTTCTCTTTGGCACGTAAACTTCACCTTCCCATCACTGCTTTAGAGAACACTATCACCATCAACGCACTCAATGGGCAAGAACTTCCGGGCATCACTCACTCCACTGGACTTATCACACTGATCACCTCGGGGAATCACACTGAAAGGACTTCACTCTACCTCACACAGTCACCCCACGCGCCTATTGTCCTGGGTCACCCGTGGTTGGTGAAGCACGGACCCAGGATAGAGTGGGGTCAAGATTCTGTCTCAGCTTGGAGTGATAACTGTTATGCCTCATGTCTTTCGTCTGCCGTTCCGTCTGTTTCTCGTTCTGTGTTGCAGGAGGAGTCGGTGAATCTGTCTAACGTGCCACCGGAGTACCGCGACCTGAAGGAGGTGTTCAGTAAGTCTCGGGCTGCTTCTCTCCCTCCTCATCGTCCCTATGACTGTGCAATAGATTTACTGCCAGGTACGTCTCCGCCTAAGGGCAAGTTATATTCGCTTTCTGCTCCAGAAAGGGAGGCTATGGAGAAATATATTTCTGATTCTCTGGCTACTGGGTTCATCCGCCCTTCCTCTTCTCCAGCGGGGGCGGGATTCTTTTTTGTGGGGAAGAAGGATGGTTCTCTACGACCTTGTATTGATTACCGGGGGTTGAATAACATCACGGTAAAGAATACTTATCCTTTGCCGTTGATGTCTTCAGCTTTCGAGAGGTTGCAGGGAGCATCAATCTTCACAAAGTTGGATTTACGTAATGCATATCATTTGGTTCGCATCAGGAAGGGGGATGAATGGAAGACCGCGTTCAATACCCCCAGGGGGCACTTTGAATATTTGGTTATGCCGTTCGGGCTTTCCAACTCCCCAGCGGTCTTCCAGGCACTCGTCAATGATGTGTTGAGAGACATGGTAGACCAGTTCATATATGTTTACCTGGATGACATATTGATTTTTTCTTCGTCTCTCCAGGAGCACGTTCAACACGTCAGACGAGTGCTTTAGAGGTTGCTAGAGAATGGGCTTTTTGTCAAGGCGGAGAAATGCGCTTTTCATGCACAGTCTGTTCCTTTCCTAGGGTACATCATTTCGTCTGAGGGAGTACGCATGGATCCTGAGAAGGTTAAGGCTGTGGTAGAGTGGCCAAGTCCAGATTCCCGTAAGGCCCTACAGAGGTTTCTGGGGTTCGCCAACTTCTATCGGCGTTTTATTCGCAACTTCAGCCAACTAGCCGCACCTCTGACCGCCTTGACCTCCCCCAGAACTGCGTTCAGGTGGTCAGACACAGCTGAGGCTGTGTTTGCCAAACTGAAAGGCTGCTTTGTTTCAGCTCCCATCTTGATAGCCCCTGATTCTTCACGTCAGTTTGTGGTGGAGGTCGACGCATCAGAGGTGGGGGTAGGAGCAGTGCTTTCCCAGCGTTCTCTCTCGGACGACAAGATGCATCCCTGCGCGTTTTTGTCTCGTCGTTTATCTCCGGCCGAACGTAACTATGACATTGGTAACAGAGAATTGTTGGCAGTTAAGTTAGCGTTGGAAGAATGGCGTCATTGGTTAGAAGGGTCTGGGGTACCTTTTATCGTCTGGACCGATCATAAGAACCTGGAATATATCAGAACCGCTAAAAGATTGAACTCCAGGCAGGCTCGGTGGGCACTTTTTTTCGGACGTTTTGACTTTTCTCTCTCGTACCGCCCGGGTTCCAAAAACATCAAACCCGATTCTTTGTCGCGTATTTTTGACCGTTCCGAACGCCGGTCTACTCCCGAGTGCATTTTACCCGAGACCCTATTTGTCTCCACACTCACATGGGAGATCGAGTCGAAGGTCAAGACGGCCTTAGAAGGGGTAACGCCTCCGCCCGGTTGCCCACCGAATCGTTTATTTGTGCCGGAGGGATTACGGTCAGACGTTATTCAGTGGGGGCATTGTTCCAACGTAGCTTGCCATCCAGGGGTAAATCGCACCAGTTTTATGGTCAAGCAACGATTCTGGTGGCCACTTATGGCACGCGACATTCACAGTTTTGTTTTGGCTTGCTCTGTCTGTGCCACTGGTAAGACTTCCAATCGACCCCCAGATGGGTTACTCCAACCGCTGCCTGTCCCTTCGAGACCCTGGTCCCACATTGCGCTAGATTTTATCACCGCCCTCCCACCCTCTCAAGGGTACACGGTAGTTTTGACCGTGGTGGACCGATTCTCGAAGGCGGCTCACTTTATTCCCTTGCCCAAATTACCCTCAGCCAAGGAGACAGCGGTGACCGTTGTAGATCACGTCTTTCGCATACATGGCCTCCCGATAGACGTGGTTTCCGACCGAGGACCCCAATTTGTGTCCAAATTTTGGCGAGAGTTTTGTAGATTACTGGGAGCGACCGTTAGTCTGTCCTCAGGGTTTCACCCCCAGAGCAATGGCCAGACCGAGAGGGCCAACCAGGATTTGGAGAGAGTGTTGCGTTGTTTGGCTGCCAGGAATCCTTCCTCCTGGAGCCAACATATCTCTATGGTGGAGTACGCCCACAATGCATTACCAGTGTCATCCACGGGCCTATCTCCGTTTGAATGTAGTTTAGGTTACCAGCCACCTATTTTTCCCAGTCTGGAATCCGAAGTCGCGGTCCCCTCCGCTCACGCATTCGTCCAGAGGTGTCACCGCACATGGACCAGAGCCCGTGAGACTCTACTCCAAGTGGGGGCGCGCACCAAGGCTAAGGCCGATCGCCACCGGTCGAGGCCACCCGTATACGTCGCTGGTCAAAAAGTGTGGCTTTCTACTAAAAACATTCCTCTCCGTTCCGTCTCTAATAAGTTAGCTCCTAAATTCATTGGCCCGTTCACTATCACCAAAATTATTAGTCCGGTGACAGTCCGCCTCAACCTTCCTCTTGCGTACAAGAGAATTCATCCCGCCTTTCATGTCTCCAAAATTAAACCCGTCTTTCGATCGCATCTTAATCCGCCTGCTCCGGTTCCCCCCCCGCCGCGACTCGTTGATGGGGAGCCTACTTATTCGGTTAACCGGATCCTGGACTCGAGACGGAGGGGACGCGGATTCCAGTACTTGGTGGACTGGGAAGGTTACGGTCCGGAGGAGAGAAGTTGGGTTCCTGCCAGGGACATTCTGGATCACTCCCTTATCGATGATTACAATCGACAGGTAAGGGGGGCCTGGGAACGCCAGGCGGCGTTCCTAGGAGGAGGGGTACTGTCACGGTTCACGGATTCATTGACTCTCCCTCGCTATGTGTGTGCGTGTTGAATGAATGGGCGCGGCTCATCAGATGGCTCGTTATCCACTGATGAGCCGATCAGCGCCAGCTGTTCTGAATGAGGATGTCCTATATATTGTTTGCTCACTCGTCTTGTCTTTGTCAGATGGTTGTGGAGGTTCTCCTGGGTCTGAGCGATTGTTTCTCCTGTTCCTGTTCTGTTTCCATGACGCTTCATTGAGGATCTTCGTCTCTACGTTGGATCTGCAGTCCGCCCACTGAGTCCCTGCGTTGCCGAGCCTGCCCGAGTTGCCAGAGGATTATCTACCACTCCGACCCTGAGTTTCCCTGAGGACCTTCTTTATTCTACTCCGTGTTCACTTGAGATTATCTGCTATTTTCACTCTGAGTCATCCATGTGGATGCTGCCTGTCGAATTGAGTCTCTTGTCTTCTCTTTTTGACTTTAATAAATACTTATTCACTCGCATCTGAATCCTTGACTATTTTCCAGCCTACCATGACATTCCATGCCTGAGTTACAGCAAATTCCTATTTAATTGCAATAATAGCACGCTTTAGCACTTAGCTAAGAGTTTGCTAGCATGTTTTAGCATGTTTCTAGTATGTTGTTAGCATGTTTAGCACTTGCTGGCACTTTTTTATATGTTATTAGGAGTCCATAACAGTGTTAAACATGTCACTTCCTGTTGCCAGCAGGTGGCGCTATGACTGTAACTGAATATAAGCATGATCATGTGTTCAGGACAGAACTCTTATCAAAAGTGTGAAGTTTGGGGCAGATTGGACATTCCATGCCTGAGTTACAGCAAATTCATATTTAATTGCAGTAATATCATTCTTTAGCACTTAGCTAAGTGTTTGCTAGTATGTTTTAACATGTCTCTAGTATGTTGGTAGGATGCTTAGCACCTACTGGCATTTTTTTATATGTTATTAGGAGTCAAGAACAGTGTTAAACGTCACTTCTTGTTGCCAGCAGGTGGCGCTATGACTATAACTATATATGAGCATGGACATGTGTTCAAGAGATAACTTTTATCAAACGTGTGAAGTTTGGGGTAGATTGTACATTGCCTTCTTGAGTAACAACAAAGTCCTGTTTCATTGAATTAGCATGCTTTAGCACTTAGCTTTTGCTACTATTGCTAACGTGTTTTAATATGTTTCTAGCATGTTTAGAACTCAATGATATATTTAACATGTTGCTAGAACGGCATCAACGTGTTAAACATGTCACTTCCTGTTGCCAGTAGGTGGCGCTATTACTATAACTGAATTTGAGCATAGACACGTGTTCAGGCCATGACTCTTATCAAACGTGTGAAGTTTGGGGCAGATTGGACATTCCATGCCTGTGTTACAGCAAATTCCTATTTAATTGCAGCAATAGCATGCTTTAACACTTAGCTAAGTGTTTGCTAGCATGTTTTAGCATGTTTCTAGTATGTTGTTAGCATGTTAAGCACTTGCTGGCACTTTTTTTATATGTTTTTATATGTCCACAACAGTGTTTAACATGTCACTTCCTGTTGCCAGCAGGTGGCACTATGACTGTAACTGAATATGAGCATGGTCATGTGTTCAGGACAGAATGTTTATTAAAAGTGTGAAGTTTGGCGCAGATTGGACATTGCCTTCTTGAGTAACAACAACATCCTGTTTCATTGAATTAGCATGCTTTAGCACTTAGCTAAGTATTGCTAGCATGTTTTAACATGTTTCTAGCATGTTTAGAAGTCAATGGCATTTTTAACATGTTGCTAGAATGGCATCAACGTGTTAAACATGACACTTCCTGTTACCAGTAGGTGGCGCTATTACTATAACTGAATGTTCTCATGTAGATGTGCTCAGGACAGAACGCTTATCAAAAGTGTGAAGTTTGGGGCAGATTGGACATTCCATGCCTGAGTTACAGCAAATTCCTATTTAATTGCAGCAATAGCATGCTTTAACACTTAGCTAAGTGTTTGCTAGCATGTTTTAGCATGTTTCTAGTATGTTGTTAGCATGTTAAGCACTTGCTGGCACTTTTTTTATATGTTTTTATATGTCCACAACAGTGTTTAACATGTCACTTCCTGTTGCCAGCAGGTGGCACTATGACTGTAACTGAATATGAGCATGGTCATGTGTTCAGGACAGAATGTTTATTAAAAGTGTGAAGTTTGGCGCAGATTGGACATTGCCTTCTTGAGTAACAACAACATCCTGTTTCATTGAATTAGCATGCTTTAGCACTTAGCTAAGTATTGCTAGCATGTTTTAACATGTTTCTAGCATGTTTAGAAGTCAATGGCATTTTTAACATGTTGCTAGAATGGCATCAACGTGTTAAACATGACACTTCCTGTTACCAGTAGGTGGCGCTATTACTATAACTGAATGTTCTCATGTAGATGTGTTCAGGACAGAACGCTTATCAAAAGTGTGAAGTTTGGGGCAGATTGGACATTCCATGCCTGAGTTACAGCAAATTCCTATTTAATTGCAATAATAGCATGCTTTAGCACTTAGCTAAGAGTTTGCTAGCATGTTTTAGCATGCTTCTAGTATGTTGTTAGCATGTTTAGCACTTGCTGGCACTTTTTTATATGTTATTAGGAGTCCATAACAGTGTTAAACATGTCACTTCCTGTTGCCAGCAGGTGGCGCTATGACTGTAACTGAATATGAGCATGGTCATGTGTTCAGGACAGAACGCTTATCAAAAGTGTGAAGTTTGGGGCAGATTGGACATTCCATGCCTGAGTTACAGCAACTTCCTGTTTCATGGCGAAACATCGAAATTTGTCAGGTCGCCGAGGACCCGCCCTTTGACGAAAACTCAAGATCTTCGCAATTTAACGTCGCAAAGGCCTTAAGATTACACTCACCAAATTTGAAGATGATCAGATTAAAACTGTAGGAGGAGTTCGTTAAAGTACGAGGCCTGAAAATAGCAAAAACTGCACAAAAATCTGAGAGGAAGTTCAAAATGGCTAACTTCCTGTTGTGTTTAGGGCTATGCTCCAAGAGACTTTTTTGTAGGTATTAGGTCATTACATGTATGTACCGAATTTCGTGCACGTACGTGGAACGTTGCGGGAGGCGCACTCCATTGAACTTTTATAGGTGGCGCTATCGAGCCGTTTTGCACCGTCCAATTCTGAAACCTATATCAGATGTAAATTTTCGCCAGTTCTGACGCGTGTGCAAAGTTTCGTGAGTTTTCGAGCATGTTTAGGCCCTCAAAAATGCAATTCAATGCGGAGAATAATAATAATAATAATAATAATAATAATAATAAACAGAGCAATTCCAAGAGGGTCCTCACACCATCGGTGCTCGGGCCCTAATAGGGTATATGTCGAACGTCGCATGACGAAACCGGAAACCTGGTCTCATCGCATCCGCTTGTCATAGAAAGTGTTAACAGCCGTATGAACTGATGCCGATATCTATGGAATTTTAAGGTAATCAGCTAACCTACCTATCTCACTTTGTTATTAGCTTTTTATTCTATTTAAATATCTTAACGTTAGTGTGAAGATTTTTTTTTTTTTTACTTTTAAATATCGATCTTCACATGCGAGGGACATTGGTTATGATCATCTTTGCTCGCTCCTTTTAAGTTATCTTGAGTAAAACAGTAAAAAAATGCATGAAGCGCGTACAAAAGACCTGAACCGGAAGCGATGCGTTCTGTTTTCCGGTTTCGTAATGCGGCGTTCGACATATACCCTATTAAAGCTGCAAGCAGCGATGAAAGGGCCCTCGCACCCGTGCCATCAACACTCGGTGGCTTTAGGAAGACAGAGCATGGTTGGGAAATGTACATTTAAGGAGGTATATATAGTAAGAGTATGTCAAAGTCAGTTACAAAATGTTTTGTATAATGGCGATAATAGCATGCTTCATGACTCCGCTAAGTGTTGCTAGCATGTTTAGTGTGTTTCTAGCATGCTTAGTACACAATAATTATGTGGTTAGTACTGCATTACTGTGTTAACCATGTCAGTTTCTGTTGCCAGTAGGTGGCGTTATGACTATAACTGAATATGAGCTTGGATGTGTGTTCAGGACAGAACTCTTATCAAACGTGTGAAGTTTGGTGCAAATTGGACATTGCCTTCTTGAGTAACAACAAAGTCATGTTTCATTGAATTAGCATGCTTTAGCACTTAGCTAAGCATTGTTAGCATGTTTTAACATGTTTCTAGCATGTTTAGAACTCAATGGCATTTTTAACATGTTGCTAGAACGGCATCAACGTGTTAAACATGTCACTTCCTGTTGCCAGTTGGTGGCGCTATTACTATAATTGAACATTCTCATGTAGATGTGTTCAGGCCATGACTCTTATCAAAAGTGTGAAGTTTGGGGCAGATTGGACATTCCATGCCTGAGTTACAGCAAATTCCTATTTAATTGCAATAATAGCATGCTTTAGCACTTGGCTAAGAGTTTGCTAGCATGTTTTAGCATGTTTCTAGTATGTTGTTAGCATGTTTAACACTTGCTGGTACTTTTTTATATGTTATTAGGAGTCCATAACAGTGTTAAACATGTCACTTCCTGTTGCCAGCAGGTGGCGCTATGACTGTAACTGAATATAAGCATGGTCATGTGTTCCGGACAGAACGCTTATCAAAAGTGTGAAGTTTGGGGCAGATTGGACATTCCATGCCTGAGTTACAGCAAATTCATATTTTATTGCAGTAATATCATTCTTTAGCACTTAGCTAAGTGTTTGCTAGTATGTTTTAGCATGTCTATAGTATGTTGGTAGGATGTTTAGCACCTACTGGCATTTTTTTATATGTTATTAGGAGTCAAGAACAGTGTTAAACGTCACTTCCTGTTGCCAGCAGGTGGCGCTATGACTATAACTAAATATGAGCATGGACATGTGTTCAAGAGATAACTCTTATCAAACGTGTGACGTTTGGGGTAGATTGTACATTGCCTTCTTGAGTAACAACAAAGTCATGTTTCATTGAATTAGCATGCTTTAGCACTTAGCTAAGTATTGCTAGTATGTTTTAACATGTTTCTAGCATGTTTAGAAGTCAATGGCATTTTTAACATGTTGCTAGAATGGCATCAACGTGTTAAACATGACACTTCCTGTTACCAGTAGGTGGCGCTATTACTATAACTGAATATTCTCATGTAGATATGTTCAGGACAGAACGCTTATCAAAAGTGTGAAGTTTGGGGCAGATTGGACATTCCATGCCTGAGTTACAGCAAATTCCTATTTAATTGCAATAATAGCATGCTTTAGCACTTAGCTAAGAGTTTGCTAGCATGTTTTAGCATGCTTCTAGTATGTTGTTAGCATGTTTAGCACTTGCTGGCACTTTTTTATATGTTATTAGGAGTCCATAACAGTGTTAAACATGTCACTTCCTGTTGCCAGCAGGTGGCGCTATGACTATAACTGAATATGAGCATGGTCATGTGTTCAGGACAGAACGTTTATTAAAAGTGTGAAGTTTGGCGCAGATTGGACATTCCATGCCTGAGTTACAGCAAATTCCTATTTAATTGCAATAATAGCATGCTTTAGCACTTAGCTAAGAGTTTGCTAGCATGTTTTAGCATGCTTCTAGTATGTTGTTAGCATGTTTAGCACTTGCTGGCACTTTTTTATATGTTATTAGGAGTCCATAACAGTGTTAAACATGTCACTTCCTGTTGCCAGCAGGTGGCGCTATGACTGTAACTGAATATGAGCATGGTCATGTGTTCAGGACAGAACGCTTATCAAAAGTGTGAAGTTTGGGGCAGATTGGACATTCCATGCCTGAGTTACAGCAACTTCCTGTTTCATGGCGAAACATCGAAATTTGTCAGGTCGCCGAGGACCCGCCCTTTGACGAAAACTCAAGATCTTCGCAATTTAACGTCGCAAAGGCCTTAAGATTACACTCACCAAATTTGAAGATGATCAGATTAAAACTGTAGGAGGAGTTCGTTAAAGTACGAGGCCTGAAAATAGCAAAAACTGCACAAAAATCTGAGAGGAAGTTCAAAATGGCTAACTTCCTGTTGTGTTTAGGGCTATGCTCCAAGAGACTTTTTTGTAGGTATTAGGTCATTACATGTATGTACCGAATTTCGTGCACGTACGTGGAACGTTGCGGGAGGCGCACTCCATTGAACTTTTATAGGTGGCGCTATCGAGCCGTTTTGCACCGTCCAATTCTGAAACCTATATCAGATGTAAATTTTCGCCAGTTCTGACGCGTGTGCAAAGTTTCGTGAGTTTTCGAGCATGTTTAGGCCCTCAAAAATGCAATTCAATGCGGAGAATAATAATAATAATAATAATAATAATAATAATAAACAGAGCAATTCCAAGAGGGTCCTCACACCATCGGTGCTCGGGCCCTAATTAAAGCTGCAAGCAGCGATGAAAGGGCCCTCGCACCCGTGCCATCAACACTCGGTGGCTTTAGGAAGACAGAGCATGGTTGGGAAATGTACATTTAAGGAGGTATATATAGTAAGAGTATGTCAAAGTCAGTTACAAAATGTTTTGTATAATGGTGATAATAGCATGCTTCATGACTCAGCTAAGTGTTGCTAGCATGTTTAGTCTGTTTCTAGCATGCTTAGTACACAATAATTATGTGGTTAGTACTGCATTACGGTGTTAACCATGTCAGTTTCTGTTGCCAGTAGGTGGCGTTATGGCTATAACTGAATATGAGCATGGATGTGTGTTCAGGACAGAACTCTTATCAAACGTGTGAAGTTTGGTGCAAATTGGACATTGCCTTCTTGAGTAACAACAAAGTCATGTTTCATTGAATTAACATTCTTTAGCACTTAGCTAAGCATTGTTAGCATGTTTTAACATGTTTCTAGCATGTTTAGAACTCAATGGCATTTTTAACATGTTGCTAGAACGGCATAAAAGTGTTAAACATGTCACTTCCTGTTGCCAGTAGGTGGCGCTATTACTATAACTGAATTTGAGCATAGACATGTGTTCAGGCCATGATTCTTATCAAATGTGTGAAGTTTGGGGCAGATTGGACATTCCATGCCTGAATTACAGCAAATTCCTATTTAATTGCAATAATAGCATGCTTTAGCACTTAGCTAAGAGTTTGCTAGCATGTTTTAGCATGTTTCTAGTATGTTGTTAGCATGTTTAGCACTTGCTGGCACTTTTTTATATGTTATTAGGAGTCCATAACAGTGTTAAACATGTCACTTCCTGCTGCCAGCAGGTGGCGCTATGACTGTAAGCATGATCATGTGTTCAGGACAGAACGCTTATCAAAAGTGTGAAGTTTGGGGCAGATTGGACATTCCTTGCCTGAGTTACAGCAAATTCATATTTAATTGCAGCAATATCATTCTTTAGCACTTAGCTAAGTGTTTGCTAGTATGTTTTAGCAAGTCTCTAGTATGTTGGTAGGATGTTTAGCACCTACTTGCATTTTTTTATATGTTATTAGGAGTCAAGAACAGTGTTAAACGTCACTTCCTGTTGCCAGCAGGTGGCGCTATGACTATAACTAAATATGAGCATGGACATGTGTTCAAGAGATAACTCTTATCAAACGTGTGAAGTTTGGGGTAGATTGTACATTGCCTTCTTGAGTAACAACAAAGTCCTGTTTCATTGAATTAGCATGGTTTAGCACTTAGCTAAGTACTGCTAGCATGTTTTAACATGTTTCTAGCATGTATAGAACTCAATGGCATTTTTAACATGTTGCTAGAACGGCATCAAAGTGTTAAACATGTCACTTCCTGTTGCCAGTAGGTGGTGCTATTACTATAACTGAATTTGAGCATAGACATGTGTTCAGGCCATGATTCTTATCAAATGTGTGAAGTTTGGGGCAGATTGGACATTACATGCCTGAGTTACAGCAAATTCCTATTTAATTGCAGTAATAGCATGCTTTAGCACTTAGCTAAGTGTTTGCTAGCATGTTTCTAGTATGTTGCTAACCTGTTTAGCACTTGTTGGCTCTTTTTTATATGTTATTAGGAGACCACAAGAGTGTTAAACATGTCACTTCCTGTTACCAGTAGGTGGCGCTATTACTATGACTGAATTTTCTCATGTAGATGTGTTCAGGACAGAACGCTTATCAAAAGTGTGAAGTTTGGGGCAGATTGGACATTCCATGCCTGAGTTACAGCAAATTCCTATTTAATTGCAATAATAGCATGCTTTAGCACTTAGCTAAGAGTTTGCTAGCATGTTTTAGCATGCTTCTATTATGTTGTTAGCATGTTTAGCACTTGCTGGCACTTTTTTATATGTTATTAGGAGTCCATATCAGTGTTAAACATGTCACTTCCTGTTGCCAGCAGGTGGCGCTATGACTGTAACTGAATATGAGCATGGTCATGTGTTCAGGACAGAACGCTTATCAAAAGTGTGAAGTTTGGGGCAGATTGGACATTCCATGCCTGAGTTACAGCAACTTCCTGTTTCATGGCGAAACATCGAAATTTGTCAGGCCGCCGAGGACCCGCCCTTTGACGAAAACTCAAGATCTTCGCAATTTAACGTCGCAACGGCCTTAAGATTACACTCACCAAATTTGAAGATGATCAGATTAATACTGTAGGAGGAGTTCGTTAAAGTACGAGGCCTGAAAATGGCAAAAACTGCACAAAAATCTGAGAGGAAGTTCAAAATGGCTGACTTCCTGTTGTGTTTAGGGCTATGCTCCAAGAGACTTTTTTGTAGGTATTAGGTCATTACATGTATGTACCGAATTTCGTGCACGTACGTGGAACGTTGCGGGAGGCGCACTCCGTTGAACTTTTATAGGTGGCGCTATCGAGCCATTTTGCCCCGTCCAATTCTGAAACCTATATCAGATGTAAATTTTCGCCAGTTCTGACGCATGTGCAAAGTTTCGTGAGTTTTCGAGCATGTTTAGGCCCTCAAAAATGCAATTAAATGCGGAGAAGAATAATAATAATAATAATTAAAGCTGCAAGCAGCGATGAAAGGGCCCTCGCACCCGTGCCATCAACATTCAATGGCTTTAGGAAGACAGAGCATGGTTGGGAAATGTACATTTAAGGAGGTATATATAGTAAGAGTATGTCAAAGTAAGTTACAAAATGTTTTGTATAATGGTGATAATAGCATGCTTCATGACTCAGCTAAGTGTTGCTAGCATGTTTAGTCTGTTTCTAGCATGCTTAGTACACAATAATTATGTGGTTAGTACTGCATTACTGTGTTAACCATGTCAGTTTCTGTTGCCAGTAGGTGGCGTTATGACTATAACTGAATATGAGCATGGATGTGTGTTCAGGACAGAACTCTTATCAAACGTGTGAAGTTTGGTGCAAATTGGACATTGCCTTCTTGAGTAACAACAAAGTCATGTTTCATTGAATTAGCATTCTTTAGCACTTAGCTAAGCATTGTTAGCATGTTTTAACATGTTTCTAGCATGTTTAGAACTCAATGGCATTTTTAACATGTTGCTAGAACGGCATCAATGTGTTAAACATGTCACTTCCTGTTGCCAGTAGGTGGCGCTATTACTATAACTGAACATTCTCATGTAGATGTGTTCAGGCCATGACTCTTATTAAAAGTGTGAAGTTTGGGGCAGATTGGACATTCCATGCCTGAGTTACAGCAAATTCCTATTTAATTGCAATAATAGCATGCTTTAGCACTTAGCTAAGAGTTTGCTAGCATGTTTTAGCATGTTTCTAGTATGTTGTTAGCATGTTTAACACTTGCTGGCACTTTTTTATATGTTATTAGGAGTCCATAACAGTGTTAAACATGTCACTTCCTGTTGCCAGCAGGTGACACTATGACTGTAACTGAATATAAGCATGGTCATGTGTTCAGGACAGAACGCTTATCAAAAGTGTGAAGTTTGGGGCAGATTGGACATTCCATGCCTGAGTTACAGCAAATTCATATTTAATTGCAGTAATATCATTCTTTAGCACTTAGTTAAGTGTTTGCTAGTATGTTTTAGCATTTCTCTAGTATGTTGGTAGGATGTTTAGCACCTACTGGCATTTTTTTATATGTTATTAGGAGTCATGAACAGTGTTAAACGTCACTTCCTGTTGCCAGCAGGTGGCGCTATGACTGGACATTCCATGCCTGAGTTACAGCAAATTCCTATTTAATTGCAATAATAGCATGCTTTAGCACTTAGCTAAGAGTTTGCTAGCATGTTTTAGCATGTTTCTAGTATGTTGTTAGCATGTTTAACACTTGCTGGCACTTTTTTATATGTTATTAGGAGTCCATAACAGTGTTAAACATGTCACTTCCTGTTGCCAGCAGGTGACACTATGACTGTAACTGAATATAAGCATGGTCATGTGTTCAGGACAGAACGCTTATCAAAAGTGTGAAGTTTGGGGCAGATTGGACATTCCATGCCTGAGTTACAGCAAATTCATATTTAATTGCAGTAATATCATTCTTTAGCACTTAGTTAAGTGTTTGCTAGTATGTTTTAGCATTTCTCTAGTATGTTGGTAGGATGTTTAGCACCTACTGGCATTTTTTTATATGTTATTAGGAGTCATGAACAGTGTTAAACGTCACTTCCTGTTGCCAGCAGGTGGCGCTATGACTATAACTAAATATGAGCATGGACATGTGTTCAAGAGATAACTCTTATCAAACGTGTGAAGTTTGGGGTAGATTGTACATTGCCTTCTTGAGTAACAACAAAGTCCTGTTTCATTGAATTAGCATGCTTTAGCACTTAGGTAAGTATTGCTAGCATGTTTTAATATGTTTCTAGCATGTTTAGAACTCAATGGCATTTTTAACATGTTGCTAGAACGGCATCAACGTGTTAAACATGTCACTTCCTGTTGCCAGTAGGTGGCGCTATTACTATAACTGAATTTGAGCATAGACATGTGTTCAGGCCATGATTCTTATCAAACGTGTGAAGTTTGGGGTAGATTGGACATTCCATGCCTGAGTTACAGCAAATTCCTATTTAATTGCAGTAATAGCATGCTTTAGCACTTAGCTAAGTGTTTGCTAGCATGTTTCTAGTATGTTGCTAACCTGTTTAACACTTGCTGGCTCTTTTTTTATATGTTATTAGGAGACCACAACAGTGTTAAACATGTCACTTCCTGTTGACAGCAGGTGGCGCTATTACTATAACTGAATATTCTCATGTAGATGTGTTCAGGCCATGACTCTTATCAAACGTGTGAAGTTTGGGGCAGATTGGACATTCCATGCCTGAGTTACAGCAAGTTCCTATTTAATTGCAATAATAGCATGCTTTAGCACTTAGCTAAGAGTTTGCTAGCATGTTTTAGCATGCTTCTAGTATGTTGTTAGCATGTTTAGCACTTGCTGGCACTTTTTTATATGTTATTAGGAGTCCATAACAGTGTTAAACATGTCACTTCCTGTTGCCAGCAGGTGGCGCTATGACTATAACTGAATATGAGCATGGTCATGTGTTCAGGACAGAACGCTTATCAAACGTGTGAAGTTTGGGGCAGATTGGACATTCCATGCCTGAGTTACAGCAACTTCCTGTTTCATGGCGAAACATCGAAATTTGTCAGGCCGCCGAGGACCCGCCCTTCGACGAAAACTCAAGATCTTCGCAATTTAACGTCACAAAGGCCTTAAGATTACACTCACCAAATTTGAAGATGATCAGATTAAAACTGTAGGAGGAGTTCGTTAAAGTACGAGGCCTGAAAATGGCAAAAACTGCACAAAAATCTGAGAGGAAGTTCAAAATGGCTGACTTCCTGTTGTGTTTAGGGCTATGCTCCAAGAGACTTTTTTGTAGGTATTAGGTCATTACATGTATGTACCGAATTTTGTGCACGTACGTGGAACGTTGCGGGAGGCGCACTCCGTTGAACTTTTATAGGTGGCGCTATCGAGCCATTTTGCCCCGTCCAATTCTGAAACCTATATCAGATGTAAATTTTCGCCAGTTCTGACGCGTGTGCAAAGTTTTGTGAGTTTTCGAGCATGTTTAGGCCCTCAAAAATGCAATTAAATGCGGAGAAGAATAATAATAATAATAAATATAGCTGCGAGCAGCGATTACGGGCCCAAGCCGATGGCACCGCAACCCCGGTGCCTTTACCTAAAGGCACCGGGGTCGCGGTACCGCCGGCTTTGGCCCTTCATCGCTGCTCGCAGCTATATTTATATATATATATATATATATATATATATATATATATAATATATATATACACGGCTATAATGAACAGGCTGCGATGTCAAGATTGCAATGCTGGAATGTGTGTGTGTGTGTGTGGCGTGGGCGCGATGGAACAGTGGACACATAAAAACATACGTCATTATACAGGAGCACATTCAAACTGCAAAGTGTTAACTTATATTTGTGTACTGTCGCAATAAGACACAACATTGTGCTTTTGTAAAATAATTTCAAGCAATCCACCCCCCGAAAGGCGCTAATTTTAAAATTAAACTAAAATGCTCATGGCTGCACGGGCATTCATGGTGCGCATCCACGACAAGGAACGAGCAGAACAAAGTGGACGTTTTTCAGTTTATTCCTACTTCCATAGGAATTCATTTGAAACGCCCGCTCAATCGCTCACCCTGTGGTCTGTGTGAGTCCTAATGCCCCAGTGTAGTGACGGGGACACTATACTGCCAAAAGAGCACCGTCCTTCGGATTAGACGTTAAACCGAGGTCCTGACTCTCTGTGGTCATTAAAAATTCCAGGATGTCCTTCGAAAAAGAGTTGGGGTGTAACCCCGGCATCCTGGCCAAATTTGCCCCTTGGCCTCTATCCATCATGGCCTCCTAATCATCCCCATGTACTGATATACTGATTGGCTTCATCACTGTCTCCTCTCCACCAGTAAGCTGGTGTGTGGTGGGCGTTCTGGCGCAATATGGCTGCCGTCGCATCATCCAAGTGGATGCTGCACATTGGTGGTGGTTGAGGAGATTCCCCCCATCTATGTAAAGCGCTTTGAGGTCTCAGAAAAAGCGCTATATAAATGTAACAAATTATTATTATTATTATCAACCACTATCAATGTCAGTGCGGACGAAAATATTTTACTTTCGTTTTTAAGTTTGCGATTCAAAAGCCCCCAGCGGTGTCACACGTCGATTAACCGGTGGTAAAATATTCTCACCGTCACATACCTAGTATATTTTTATGTAAATACAATAGGCTTACCTGATTTTGAACACAAGAGGGCAGTATAGCCCTATGAATGACTTGACTTTTATGAGACTAAATGGTACAATTACTATTTTTAAACTTATAAATAATTATTAAATTAAAAAAAAGAATAAAATGAGTTTGGTTGTGATATTTGTATACTTTTATAGAAATAAATGGTGTATAATTAAATTTTTAGAAGATGAGGCTTTTAGTGTTTAATTTTTGTACATTACTTCAGTCCCTCACTATAGCAAAACCATTTGAGATGTTTAATATCCGTTCACAATTTAGCATCTTTAATGTATTTTCATCATTTTGAAAAAGTTTGGTGTGAAAAAAAGTTTGGAAGAGTAGCTAAAAACTCAGAGTCTGAAATATCCCAAAAATCCACATTCAAACCAAAATATCTGACTTTCTTTTGCTCTGAGCTAATGACTGTTAATTAGAAAGTTGTCCGGCTCGGTGAGACCAATATATATACTCATGTTTGTAACTGTTGGTAAAACTAACCCCCCCACTTTTGTCAAAAGCATGTTGAAAGTGACACACTTCCTGCTGCCAGTTGGTGGCGCTATAACTTTGACTCACAATAGTTACATCCATCTGATCGGCCTCTTATCACAAACACACTGCTGAAGTTTCATCAAGATCAGTTAATGTATGCAGAAGTTATAACACTTCGTGTCTCTCTTTTCTCGCCATAAATTCATTTCCTCGCCACGGCCAAACCGTTTAAGATATCAAAAATCCGTCCGCAATTTAGCATCCTCAATGCCTTGACTTCACGCTGACCGAGTTTGGAGGCGAATCGATGTATTTCCTAGGAGGAGTACATTAAATTCCACAGCAAGCGTTTCCAAACAACCCTAAATAGCCGACTTCCTGTTGGGCTGGCGTAAAACTTAGAGCACGAAAGTTGTTCGGCCCAATGAGATCTATATGTGTACCGAGTTTCAAATTAATTCATGCAAGTGTGTTTGATATATGGACCAAGTTTTAGAACCCCGTTCAAGGGGGCGCTGTCGAGCCCCCCTGCCACGCCCGGCTACCAGATTCAGCCCCGCCCTGATGGCCGCGGGTTCTGACCTGTGTGCAAAGTTTCAAGAGTTTTCAAGCACGTTTAGGGACCCAAAAGCCCCAGAAACCTTGAAAAACAATTGAAAAAGTAAAATCTCACTCAACTGACAAATCACCCCCACCCCTCACACACTCAGAGACAGAGAGAGAGAGAAAATTCTCCAAAAAAATCACATTCAAACCAAAATATCTGACTTTCTGTTGCTTTGAGCTATTAAGTGTAAATTAGAAAGTTGTCCGGCTCGATGAGAACAATATACATACCGATTTTGGTGATTCTAGGCAAAACTAAGGCCCCATTTTTGACTAAAGGTGGCGCTACTGAGCCATTCCACCACGCCCGTTTTTGAAACTTTGCACATGTCTACAGGCTAATAAGTGTGATGTGTCTGTTGAGTTTCATGCAATTTCAAGTATGTTAAGAGTCTCAAAAGCATCAAAAAAGAATAATAAAGTTTGATGCGTTGCCATGGCAACAGTATCTAAGATATCAATAATCCTTTCACAGGTCTACATCTGCCGTGTGTCTACATTATACACATAAAGTTTGAAGCAAATCGGGTAAAAATAAGAGAGTGATTTCAAAGCATTTTGAAAGTGACACACTTCCTGCTGCCAGTTGGTGGCGCTATAACTTTGACTCACAATAGTCACATCCTTGTGATCGGCCTCTTACAACGAACACACTGCTGAAGTTTCATCAAGATCAGTTAATGTATGCAGAAGTTATAACACACTTCCTGTGTCCCATTATTCGCCATAAATTCGTTTCCTCGCCACGGCCAAACCGTTCGAGATATCAAAAATCCGTTCGCAATTTAGCATCCTCAATGTCTTGACTTCATTCACACCTAGTTTGGTGGCGATCGGATGAATTCCCTAGGAGGAGTATTTCACATTCCATTGTATGCATTTTCCAAACAACGTATAATAACCGACTTCCTGTTGGGCTGGTGTAAAACTTAGAGCACGAAAGTTGTTCGGCCCGATGAGATCTATATGTGTACTGAGTTTCATATTATTACATACAAGCGTGTTTGATTTATGGACCAATTTTTCTGACATAATTCCAGGGGGCGCTGTCGAGCCCCCGTGCCACGCCCCGGTACCAGCTTCAGTCCGGCCCTGATGGCCGCAGGTTCTGACGTGTGTGCAAAATTTCAAGAGTTTTTGAGCATGTTAAGGGCCCCAAAAGTGCCCGAGAAGTAGAAAAAAAAAATAATAATAATAATAAATATAGCTGCGAGCAGCGATTACGGGCCCAAGCCGGTGGCACCGCAACCCCGGTGCCTTTAGTTACCTAAAGGCACCAGGGTGGCGGTACCGCCGGCTTTGGCCCTCCATCGCTGCTCGCAGCTATATTTATATATATATATATATATATATATATATATATATATATATATATATATATATATATATATATATATATAATATATATATATATATATATATATATATATATATAAATATATATATACATACATACATACATACACACACATACATATATATGTATATATTAGGGCTGTCAAAGTTAGCGCGTTAATAACGCGTTAACGCAAAATCATATTAACGGCATTATTTTTTTTAACGCACGATTAACGCAGCGCGTATTTTCTTTTTGACCCCTGGCCCAACTCCTAGTTGGAGAAATGGAGATACACAGTGTTGCTAACTTAGCGACATTGCAGACCCCTTTAGCGATTTTTTCCCTTCAACAAAGCGCCCAAACCTTATTTAGTTTCTGAGAATCTACCGGTATCGCCGGTGCTCTCCCAGCATGTGCGCGCGCGCCTCTCTCTCTCTCTCTCTCTCTCGCTCGCTCTCTCTCTCTGCGTCTCGCGCGGAGGATTAGCGCTTTAACTCAGTTAAGCACAGATATTATGTTGCTTCTCTATTTTTACAAGTATAGCCGAAATCAGAGCACAGATATTGTCTTTATCTTATGTGAATTTGATTTCACCAGACGACGGCTCGATTATCAGAATTTTTGTGCAGATTAACATCTTGGAAGGGAGAGCTGGTTATGTTTTAATGGGTCGCGTTTCAGTCACCATTTCAAATTCATTCCGTTGTTTGACAACAGAAACAGTAAAATATACCAATGAAAACAGTTTTATTGAGAATTTAGCTTCATCAAAATGGGCACAGAGAGAGACAAACTACAATGTAATAGGCTAATAAATAATAAATGTACATTTAGTATTTTCAGAAGAGCTGCCCTGTCATGCAAAAATCTAAACATGTTTGTGTTAGTAAATTGCTCAGTGCAAAGAAAGAGAAGTAATAGGAACCTGGCATTTTTTTTGTTCTTTCTACGTGTCTAATAGACATGAACAAGTTCTTTGAAAAACATCTGTAACCTTTGAAACATGTCTCGTCTTCATGCTCTATGTTGACTATGGTTTCAATAATAAACATACATTTGCATAAAGCATCTATATTTATCCATGCCCACGTTGATTAGAGTATTACAAACTTGAAAAGTATTAATTTAAGGTACATTTAGAACAATTTAAAAAAATGTGCGATTAAATGCGATTAATCGCGAGTTAACTCATGACAATATGCGATTAATCGCGATTAAAAAATTTAATCGATTGACAGCCCTAGTATATATATATATTATTGTTCAAAAGTTTGGGGTCAGTAAGATTTTTAATGTTTTTAGGAGAAGTCTCTTCTGCTCACCAAGGCTGCATTTATTGATTAAAAATACAAACAAAAACAGTAATATTGTGAAATATTATTCCAATTTAAAACAGCTGTTTTCAATTTTTAAATATTTTACATAGTAATTCATTTCTGTGATCAAAGTTAAGTTTTCAGCATCATTACTCCAGTCTTCAGTGTCACATGATCCTTCAGAAATCATACTAATATGATGATTGATGCTCAATAAATATTCATTATTATTTTCAATGTTGAAAACAGTTGTGTACAGATTTTTTTTTTTTTTTCAAAATGCTTTGATGAATATAAAGTTCAAAAGAACAGCATATATTTCAAATATATATATTTTTAACATTATAAATGTCTTTACTGTAACTGTTGATCAGTTTAACTCATCCTTCATAAATAAAATTACTGATTTATTTTATTTATTTCCCCAAAAAATAAAATTTTAATTATTACTAACCCAAAACTTTTGAGCGGTAGTGTTTAACGTTACAAAAGCTTTAGATTTCAGATAAATGCTGTTCTTTTGAACTTTCTATTCATCAAAGACTGTACACAACTGTTTTCGACATTTAAAATAATAATGAATGTTTCTTGAGTATCAATCATCATATTAGAATAACTTCTGAAGGATCATGTGACAGTGACGACTGGAGTAATGATGCTGAAAACTCAGCTTTGATCACAGGAATAAATAACAGTTTAAAATATATTTAAATAGAAAGCAGCTGTTTTAAATTGGAATAATATTTTACAATATTACTGTTTTTGTTTGTATTTTTAATCAAATAAATGCAGCCTTGGTGAGCAGAAGAAACTTCTCTGTTATGTGCGCGCCACAGACTGCACGCACGTCCGCTTAGAGTTCCGCCTTTTGCCTTCAGTCAATATTACGTTATTAGAAAAATATTTTTTTAGAGAATCGATTTTTTGACATTTGTGAATCGATTCAGAATCGTCCACGTCCGCATCGCGATGCATCTAAGAATAAATTGTTTCTCCCACCCCTAGATTTCATACAACAGGTTAATAAACAGTTACAATTAAGTCACTTACATTTTAGATGCAATGTTGACTGTTTTTGTTCTGTTTCAGCAGCGAAAGTAGTTAAACAAAGATCACGGCAGAACCATCACGCATCACGTGTTTTCTCATAACTGAACGATTCAGCATTTTTAACGAATCGGTTGACTCAAAGATTGAATGATCAATCCATAAACATCTGTCTTAATCATGATCGACTCATTCGAACAAATCGTTTGAATGAATGAATCAATGACTCGCTTATTAAGATGGATGCCTGGCGACACCTAATGGCGGTTTAGTGTTCTTTAAAAGCATCATTCTTTCCCACATGTGTGTGATTTGTGTGTGCAACATTATCATTATTTTTCTTACACTATTATATTAGCGATTTAAAAGCACCCACTCGTGTCACACGTCGATTAACCGGTGGGAAAATATCCTCAGACACATACCTAATAAATGTATATTTAAATACAATATTGGCCTACCTGGTAAAAAGTTTTATATACTATTTTGATGTCCTTTTGGACACAAGAGGGCAGTATAGCCCTATGTTTGCTTTTTTGTTGAACCAAATAGCACTAAATAGCCTGTTTTAACTTTTTCATTCTTCTTGAATTGCAAAAACAGAATAAAATGGATTTAGTTGTGATATTTGTATACTTTTATATAGAAATAAATGGTATATAATTACATTTTTAGAAGATTTTTAGTGTTTCCTTTTTGGACATTATTTAATCCCTCGCCATAGCAAAACCGTTTGAGATATTTATTATCCATTCACAATTTAGCATATTTAATGTAGTTTCATCATGTTGAAAAAGTTTGGTACGAATAAAATAAATAGTTTAAGAGGAGTGGCTAAAAATTCAGAGGCTGATTTTGCAAAAAAATTCACATTCAGACCAAAATATCTGACTTCCTGATGGCCAGAGTAATTGAATGTAAATTAGAAAGTTGCCCGGCTTGATGAGAACAATATCCAAACTATTTTTTCTTTACTGTAGTTAAAACTAACCCCCCCACTTTTGTCAAAAGCATGTTGAAAGTGACACACTTCCTGCTGCCAGTTGGTGGCGCTATAACTTTGACTCACAATAGCTACATCCATCTGTTCGGCCTCTTACCACGAACACACTGCTGAAGTTTCATCAAGATCAGTTAATGTATGCAGAAGTTATTCCACTTCCGTGTTTCTCTTTTCTCGCCATAAATTCGATTCCTCGCCACAGCCAAACCGTTCGAGATATCAAAAATCTGTCCGCAATTTAGCATCCTCAAAGTCTTGACTACATGCACACCGAGTTTGAAGGGGACACGGTGAATTTTCTAGGAGGAGTATTTCACATTCCAAAGCAAGCGTTTTCCAAACAACCCATAATAGCCGACTTCCTGTTGGGCTGGCGTAAAACTTGACCGGGGTAAAGTTGTTCGGCCCGATGAGATCTATATGTGTACCGAGTTTCATATTAATTCATGCCAGCGTGTTTGATATATGGATCAAGTTTTAGAACCCCGTTCAAGGGGGCGCTGTTGAGCCCCCCAGCCACGCCCGGGTACCAGCTTCAGCCCGGCCCTGATGGCCGTGGGTTCTGACCTGTGTGCAAAGTTTCAAGAGTTTTTGAGCACGTTAAGGACCCCAAAAGCCCCTGAAACCTTGATTAACAATATAAAAGCAATAGTCAAATCCCCCCCTCCCCTCACACACACACAGACACAGAGAGAGGGAGAGAAAATTCTTCAGAAAATCCACATTCAAACCAAAATATCTCTCTTCCTGTTGGTCGGAGATGGTTCATGTAAATTAGAAAGTTGTCCGTCTTGATGAGAACAATACACATACCAAGTTTTGTTGCTGTTGATAAAACTACCCCCCCCCACTTATGACTAAAGGTGGCGCTACTGAGCCCCTCACCACGCCCGTTTCTGAAAGTTTGCACATGTCTACTGGATAATAAATGTGATGTGTCTGTTGAGTTTCATGCAATTTCAAGTATGTTAAGAGTCTCAAAAGCATAAAAAAAGAATATTAAAGTTTGATGCGTTGCCACGGCAACAGTATCTAAGATATCAATAATCCTTTCACAGGTTTACATCTGCCGTGTGTCTACATTGTACACATAAAGTTTGAAGCAAATCTGGTAAAAATAAGTCAGTGATTTCAAAGCATTTTAATAGTGATGTACTTCCTGCTGCCTGTTGGTGGCGCTATAACTTTGACTCACAATAGTCACATCAATGTGATCGGCCTCTTACAACGAACACACTGCTGAAGTTTCATCAAGATCAGTTAATGTATGCAGAAGTTATAACACACTTCCTGTTTCATTTTTTTCGCCATAAATTCGATTCCTCGCCACGGCCAAACCGTTCGAGATATCAAAAATCCATCCGCAATTTAGCATCCTCAATGCCTTGACTTCACGCTGACCGAGTTTGGAGGCGAATCGATGTATTTCCTAGGAGGAGTACATTAAATTCCACAGCAAGCGTTTCCAAACAACCCTAAATAGCCGACTTCCTGTTGGGCTGGCGTAAAACTTAGAGCACGAAAGTTGTTCGGCCCGATGAGATCTATATGTGTACCGAGTTTCAAATTAATTCATGCAAGTGTGTTTGATATATGGACCAAGTTTTAGAACCCCGTTCAAGGGGGCGCTGTCGAGCCCCCCTGCCACGCCCGGCTACCAGATTCAGCCCCGCCCTGATGGCCGCGGGTTCTGACCTGTGTGCAAAGTTTCAAGAGTTTTCGAGCATATTTAGGGACCCAAAAGCCCCAGAAACCTTGAAAAACAAATCAAAAAGTAAAATCTCACTCAACTGACAAATCACCCCCACCCCTCACACACTCAGAGACAGAGAGAGAGAGAAAATTCTCCAAAAAAATCACATTCAAACCAAAATATCTGACTTTCTGTTGCTTTGAGCTATTAAGTGTAAATTAGAAAGTTGTCCGGCTCGATGAGAACAATATACATACTGATTTTTGTGATTCTAGGAAAAACTAAGGCCCCATTTTTGACTAAAGGTGGCGCTACTGAGCCATTCCACCACGCCCGTTTTTGAAACTTTTCAAATGTCTACTGGCTAATAAGTGTGATGTGTCTGTTGAGTTTCATGCAATTTCAAGTATGTTAAGAGTCTCAAAAGCAATAATAAAGAATAATAAAGTTTGATGCGTTGCCATGGCAACAGTATCTAAGATATCAATAATCCTTTCACAGGTCTACATCTGCCGTGTGTCTACATTATACACATAAAGTTTGAAGCAAATCGGGTAAAAATAAGAGAGTGATTTCAAAGCATTTTGAAAGTGACACACTTCCTGCTGCCAGTTGGTGGCGCTATAACTTTGACTCACAATAGTCACATCCTTGTGTTCGGCCTCTTACAACGAACACACTGCTGAAGTTTCATCAAGATCAGTTAATGTATGCAGAAGTTATAACACACTTCCCGTGTCCCATTATTCGCCATAAATTCGTTTCCTCGCCACGGCCAAACCGTTCGAGATATCAAAAATCCGTTCGCAATTTAGCATCCTCAATGTCTTGACTTCATTCACACCTAGTTTGGTGGCGATCGGATGAATTCCCTAGGAGGAGTATTTCACATTCCATTGTATGCATTTTCCAAACAACGTATAATAACCGACTTCCTGTTGGGCTGGTGTAAAACTTAGAGCACGAAAGTTGTTCGGCCCGGTGAGATCTATATGTGTACTGAGTTTCATATTATTACATGCAAGCGTGTTTGATTTATGGACCAATTTTTCCGACATAATTCCAGGGGGCGCTGTCGAGCCCCCGTGCCACGCCCGGGTACCAGCTTCAGTCCGGCCCTGATGGCCGCGGGTTCTGATGTGTGTGCAAAATTTCAAGAGTTTTTGAGCATGTTAAGGGCCCCAAAAGTGCCCGAGAAGTAGAAAAAAATAATAATAATAATAATAACAAATAATCCTACCGAAAACAATAGGGCCTTCGCCCTTTCAGGGCTTGGGCCCTAATAATAAACAATAATCCTACCGAAAACAATAGGGCCTTCGCCCTTTCAGGGCTTGGGCCCTAATAATAAACAGAGCAATTCCAAGAGGGTCCTCACACCATCGGTGCTCGGGCCCTAATAATAATAAACAGAGCAATTCCAAGAGGGTCCTCACACCATCGGTGCTCGGGCCCTAATAATAATAAACAGAGCAATTCCAAGAGGGTCCTCACACCATCGGTGCTCGGGCCCTAATAATCCTACCGGAAACAATAGGGCCTTCGCCCTTTCAGGGCTTGGGCCCTAATAATCCTACCGAAAACAATAGGGCCTTCGCCCTTTCAGGGCTTGGGCCCTAAATATTACGGGCCCAAGCCGGTGGCACCGCAACCCCGGTGCCTTTAGTTACCTAAAGGCACCGGGGTGGCGGTACCGCCGGCTTTGGCCCTCCATCGCTGCTCGCAGCTATATATATATATATATATATATATATATATATATATATATATATATATATATATATATATATTATACAAACATATATATATTTATATATATTTATATATTTATATATGTATATTTATATATATATATATATATATATATATATATATATATATATATATATATATATATATATATACCGTTCAAAAGTTTGGGGTCAGGAAGATTTTTAATGTTTTTAGGAGAAGTCTCTTCTGCTCACCAAGGCTGCATTTATTTGATTAAAAATACAAACAAAAACAGTAATATTGTGAAATATTATTCCAATTTAAAACAGCTGTTTTCTATTTTAAAATATTTTACACTGTAATTAATTTATGTGATCAAAGCTGAGTTTTCAGCATCATTACTCCCATCTTCAGTGTCACATGATCCTTCAGAAATCATTCTAATATGATGATTGATGGTCAATAAATATTATTATTTTCAATGTTGAAAACAGTTGTGTACAGATTTTTTTTCAAAATGCGTTGATGAATGTAAAGTTCAAAAGAACAGCATTTATTTCAAATATAATTTTTTTTAACATTTTAAATGTCTGTACTGTAACTTTTGATCAGTTTAACTCATTCTCGATTAATAAAAGTATTGATTTATTTTATTTCTTTCCCCCAAAATTAAAATTATTACTGACCCCAAACTTCTGAACAGTAGTGTTTAATGTTACAAAAGCTTTAGATTTCAGATAAATGCTGTTCTTTTGAACTTTCTATTCATCAATGACTGTACACAACTGTTTTCGACATTTAAAATAATAATGAATGTTTCTTGAGCATCAATCATCATATTAGAATAATTTCTGAAGGATCATGTGACAGTGACGACTGGAGTAATGGTGCTGAAAACTCAGCTTTGATCACAGGAATAAATAACAGTTTAAAATATATTAAAATAGAAAGCAGCTGTTTTAAATTGGAATACTATTTTACAATATTACTGTTTTTGTTTGTATTTTTAATCAAATAAATGCAGCCTTGGTGAGCAGAAGAAACCTCGCTTAAAAATCTTACTGACCCCAAATTTTTGAACAGTAGTGTATATATATTATATAAAAATGTAATGGATAAGACACAGATAGTTTTACTTGCCTGACCTGATTAGAACAATGAAAAAACTTAAATGAAAAAATAACTTGGAATCTCTAAAACGGGGGCGCGATTAAACAGTGGACACATAAAAACATACTCTGTCATTTTGTTCAGAACATCATACAAACTGCAAAGTGTTAACTTATATTTTTGTACAGTAGCAATAAAACACAACATTGTGCTTTTTTTTAAAATACATTCAAGCAATCCTCCCCGAAAAAATGAAACTAAAATGCTCACGGCTGCACAGGCATTCATAATGGTGCGCGTCCTCAGCGAGGAACGAGCAGAACAGAGTCAACGTTTTTTAGGTCATTCCTCCTTCCATAGGAATTTATTGAAAACGCTCGCTCTGCTCCGCACCATTATCAATGTCCGTGCGGACGAACATATTTTACTTTCGTTTTTAAGTTAGCGATTAAAAAGCCCCCAGCGGTGTCACACGTCAGTTAACCGGTGGTAAAATATTCTTACCGTCACATACCTAGTATATTTTTATATAGATATAATAGGCCTACCTGATTTTGAACACAAGAGGGCAGTATAGCACTATGTTTGACTTTATTTATTTATTGTTTAGACTAAACAACCATTCTGGCAGTTTTTAAACTTAAACTTCATTCTTAAATTGAAAAAAAAGAATAAAATGAGTTAAGTTCTGATATTTGTATACTTTTATATAGTAATAAATGGTTTATAATTAAATTTTTAGAATATATGAACCTTTTAGTGTTTCCTTTTTAGACAATACTTTAATCCCTCGCCATAGCAAAACCGTTTGAGATATTTATTATCCGTTCACAATTTAGCATCATTAATATATTTTTATCATGTTGAAAAAGTTTGGTGGGGATAAAATAAACCACTTAGATAAAGGTGGCTAAATATTCAGAGGCTGATTTTGCAAAAAAATCCACATTCAGACCAAAATATCTGACTTCCTGATGGTCAGAGCTAATGACTTTAAATTAGAAAGTTGTCCGGGTCGATGAGATCAATATATGAACTGAGTTTTTTTTACTGTAGTTAAAACTAACCCCCCCCCACTTTTGTCAAAAGCATGTTGAAAGTGACACACTTCCTGCTGCCAGTTAGTGGCGCTATAACTTTGAATCACAATAGCTACATACATCTGATCGGCCTCTTACCACGAACACACTGCTGAAGTTTCATCAAGATCAGTTAATGTATGCAGAAGTTATTCCACTTCGTGTTTCTCTTTTCTCGCCATAAATTCGATTCCTCGCCACGGCCAAACCGTTCGAGATATCAAAAATCCGTCCGCAATTTAGCATCCTCAAAGTCTTGACTACATGCACACCGAGTTTGGAGGGGACACGGTGAATTTTCTAGGAGGAGTATTTCACATTCCACAGCAAGTGTTTTCCAAACAACCCATAATAGCCGACTTCCTGTTGGGCTGGCGTAAAACTTGACCAGGGGAAAGTTGTTCGGCACGATGAGATCTATATGTGTACCGAGTTTCATATTAATTCATGCAAGCGTGTTTGATATATGGACCAAGTTTTAGAACCCCGTTCAAGGGGGTGCTGTTGAGCCCCCCAGCCACGCCCGGGTACCAGCTTCAGCCCGGCCCTGATGGCCGTGGGTTCTGACCTGTGTGCAAAGTTTCAAGAGTTTTTGAGCACGTTAAGGACCCCAAAAGCCCCTGAAACCTTGATTAATAATATAAAAGCAATAGTCAAATCCCCCCCCCCCCCCTCACACACACATAGACACAGAGAGAGGGAGAGAAAATTCTTCAGAAAATCCACATTCAAACCAAAATATCTCTCTTCCTGTTGGTAGGAGATGGTTAATGTAAATTAGAAAGTTGTCCGTCTTGATGAGAACAATACACATACCAAGTTTTGTTGCTGTTGATAAAACTAACCCCCCCACTTATGACTAAAGGTGGCGCTACTGAGCCCCTCACCACGCCCGTTTCTGAAACTTTGCACATGTCTACGGGCTTATAAATGTGAGGTGTCTGTCGAGTTTCATGCAATTTCAAGTATGTTAAGAGTCTCAAAAGCATAAAAAAAATATTAAAGTTTGAAGCGTTGCCATGGCAACATTATTAAAGATATTAAAAATCCTTTCACAGGTCTACATCTGCCGTGTGTTTACATTATACACAAAAAGTTTGAAGCAAATTGGGTAAAAATATGAGGGTGATTTTAAAGCATTTTGAAAGGGACACACTTCCTGCTGCCAGTTGATGGCGCTATAACTTTGACTCACAATAGTCACATCCATGTGATCGGCCTCTTACAACGAACACACTGCTGAAGTTGAATCAAGATCAGTTAACCTGTTAAGCTGCAACGCCACTTTTGAAAAATCCCCAGAAATGACATACCCAAACTTAAACAGATACAGTTCATGAACCCTTTGCACTAAAAGCACAAGTATGATCTCATTTGAAAGCTGACACCTGGCAGTTTATTGTAAATGTAGAATTAATTATTGTCATAATGAAAAAAAATTGTTATAAATAGCTTCAAAGTTTTGTAAAGTTATTAGAAATTATTTTTTATGAAACATCCTCATGAAAATAAAATTGAAGTTGGCACTGGAGCAATCTAGAAATGCACTACAGCTAAAGCCACATGTCTAAACATTTTATGTTTAAAATCTGAAGATAATAAGTCCAAAACTCTGTATTTAGTTACATGTTTTTCAAGACCATGTCAGTTGACTTTATTTTGATTTGACGTTAAGTAAATGCTTCTGATGTTTATTGCCATCTTCTAACCATCTATCCAGTATATTGTCTCTATTGTTTTGTGGTGCAAACGAGCCCCATTCAGTCTCAGTCTCCCCCTGCACACATTAACACCTCTCCAGCCTGGTTATGGCTGTAAATATGCATTTCTTATGTCTGCATTATAGTTACTAACGACTGGCTATTCATAGGGTTTCAATCCCTAATTTCTTTTATCAAAGTTCTTACTTAACATTTAAAAACTGGATCAAATGCCCTGCTTGAATAATGAAACATTTTAGTAAGCATATTTAAAAAAAAATTATAAAAGGATAACTGCAATATGTGGCAGGTGCACCTAGAGCTAGCTAGCATGTTAGCTTAGCACACCATCAATACACGACAATTTATGAGATTAAAACCATTTTTGTGCTTCAAACTTAATTTATAACGCAAGTAGAGTGTTTTAAATAATCTTCTGTGATATAATTTCGCTTCAGATTAAAAAATCAGACAGAAAATATATATTTTTTATTATTCTGCACAATGATAAAGTCTATATCGATTAGCAATACATTATAAATATAATCTATTATTATGGAAATACCTGACATTATTTGAAGAACACAGGTAAACCAAATATCATTTCAATCATGTTTATTGTCTTCAAAAAGTCTTTTTTTCTGCATGTAACAACGATCTCTGATAGCTTTGTGTGTGTTCGAGACTTCCTGGATTGTCACATGATCATGGTTCTTCTTCATGTTACATAAATGGACTATTATTGTGAATGTAGCGCCCTCAGGCTGTTGGTATGGATTGAAAACACAATACATCACAGTGTCCAGCGCTCATAATGATTACATCGACGCATTTGGGCATAAATTCAATAAATATTATTCCTGTCTATAGAAATCTGATGAAAACTTATGAAAATATATCAATATTTCTCCAAATCTGCACATTTTTGAGCTAAAGCCCTGAGGGACGTTGTTTTGTGTATCGCTGTCATGACGACAGCACGGGAGTTTTTTATGAATGAAAGCGGCTGACGGTCATAATTCATATTAAAGGTATCGACTCATTTTTTCATTTCATAACTCCTGACACAAATTAAGACATAACTGTCACTATAAGTTTTTCAGAATACAATAGTGGTCAAATACTGAAACTTGAGTCTTATATCTTTTTAATGATGTATAGTTTGTCAATGTATAACATTAAATCTGATAGTAAATTTGAACTAAATAAAAAAAAAAACGCTTCAGTGCGCCGACGCACTGGTGAAGCTTAACAGGTTAATGTATGCAGAAGTTATAACACACTTCCTGTTTCTATTATTCGCCATAAATTCGTTTCCTCGCCACGGCCAAACCATTCGAGATATTAAAAATCCGTCCGCAATTTAGCATCCTCAATGCCTTGACTTCACGCTGACCGAGTTTGGAGGCGAATGGATGAATTCTCTAGGAGGAGTACATTAAATTCCACAGCATGCGTTTCCAAACAACCCTAAATAGCCGACTTCCTGTTTGGCTGGCGTAAAACTTAGAGCACGAAAGTTGTTCGGCCCGATGAGATCTATATGTGTACCGAGTTTCATTTTATTACATGCAAGCGTGTAATGGACACGTGTTCGGATCCCGTTCCAGGGGGCGCTGTCGAGCCCCCCTGCCACGCCCGGGTACCAGCTTCAGCCCGGCCCTGATGGCCGCGGGTTCTGACCCGTGTGCAAAGTTTCAAGAGTTTTCGAGCACGTTAAGGGCCCCAAAAGTGCCCGAAAGGTTGACAAAATAATAATAATAATAAATATAGCTGCGAGCAGCGATTATGGGCCCAAGCCGGTGGCACCGCAACCCCGGAGCCCTTAGTTACCTAAAGGCACCGGGGATGGCGGTGCCGCCGGCTTTGGCCCTCCATCGCTGCTCGCAGCTATATTTATATATATATATATATATATATATATATATATATATATATATATATATATATATATATATATATATATATATATATATATATATATACACACACACACAAACATATACATATATATATATATATATATATATACACACACACACACATACATATACATATATATATATATATATATATATATATATATATATATATATAAATAAATACACACACGTATATATATATATATAAGACAGAAAATATTACTTGTCTTACCTTATTCTGATTTTATGATACACTCAAAATATTCCACAACAAATCCTTTAAATTTAATGTAAAAATAAAAACGAAAGTAAGCAGTGTTGGTCTCACGTAACCCTCTCATTAGAATCAAAATGTTTCAATATTTGCGATCTATTTGGATGCTAAACTATTTATTATAGGCTTTGTACTTCACTCGTGTTCCAATATCGATGGAAAAAATCATCCTCTTCACAAGCGCAAAAATGTGCTTGGAAACATCACAGTGGAGCTCTACTTTCTGTGAATGGTACAAATTATACTACTGACTATTTAAACAGAGCAGTGTAATTCGTTTATGTTAGGTTGACTATTTTTATTATTATATTGTATTAGGGCTATAATGAACAGGCTGCGATATCAAGATTGCAATTCTGGAATGTGTGTGTGTGTGTGTGTGTGAGACGCGGTTGCGGTTGAACAGTGGACACAAAAACATAAATAAAATGTTTTAGTTAATTCCTACATCCATAGGAATACATTGAAAATGCTCGCTCTACTCCGCACCATTATCAATGTCTGTGCGGACGTCTGTATTTTACTAGTATATAGTATACTATAGTTAGCGATTTAAAAGCACCCGCTCGTGTCACACGTCGATTAACCGATGGGAAAATATCCTCACAGTCATATACCTAATAAATTTATATTTAAATACAATAGGCCTACCTAGTAAAACGTTTTATATACTATTTTGATATCCTTTTGGACACAAGAGGGCAGTATAGCCCTATGTTTGCTTTTTTGTTGAACCAAATAGCACTAAATAGCCTGTTTTTAACTTTTTCATACTTCTTGAATTGCAAAAACAGAATAAAATAGGTTTAGTTGTAATATTTGTATAATTTTATATAAAAATAAATGGTGTATAATTACATTTTTAGAAGTTATGAGATGATTCCTGCTTCCTTTTTGACATTAATTTAATCCCTCGCCATAGCAAAACCGTTTGAGATATTCAATATCCGTTTACAATTTAGCATCATTAATATATTTTTATCATGTTGAAAAAGTTTGGTGGGAATAAAATAAACCTTTTAGGAGGAGTAACTAAAAACTCAGAGGCTGATTTAACAAAAAATCCATATTCAGACCAAAATATCTGACTTCCTGTTGGTTGCAGCTAATGCCTGTAAATTAGAAAGTTGTCCGGCTCGATGAGACCAATATACGTACTGATTTTTGTAATTGTGGGTAAAACTAACCCCCCCACTTTTGTCAAAAACATTTTGAAAGTGACACACTTCCTGCTGCCAGCTGGTGGCGCTATAACTTTGACTCACAATAGTCACATCCATCTGATCGGCCTCTTACCACGAACACACTGCTGAAGTTTCATCAAGATCAGTTAATGTATGCTGAAGTTATACCACTTCGTGTTTCTCTTTTCTCGCCATAAATGCGTTTCCTCACCACGACCAAACCGTTCGATATATCAAAAATCCGTCCGCAATTTAGAATCCTCAATGTCTTGACTTCATGCACACCGAGTTTGGTGACAATTTAATTAATTTTCTAGGAGGAGTGTTTATAATTCCACAGCAAGCGTTCTCCAAACAACCCATAATAGCTGACTTCCTGTTGGGCTGGCGTGAAACTTGACAGAGGGAAAGTTGTTCGGCCCGATGAGATCTATATGTGTACCGAGTTTCATATTAATTCATGCAAGCGTGTTTGATATATGGACCAAGTTTTCAGACCCCATTCAAGGGGGCGCTGTTGAGCCCCCCTGCCACGCCCGTTTCTGAAACTTTTCACATGTCTATTGGCTAAAAAGTGTTATGTGTCTGTCGAGTTTCATCCAATTTCAAGCATGCTAAGTCTCAAACGCATCCGAAAAGAACATTAAAGTTTGATGCGTTGCCACAGCAACAGTATCTAAGATATCAAAAATCCTTTCACAGGTGCACATCTGCCGTGTGTTTACATTATACATATAAAGTTTGAAGCAAATCTGGTAAAAATAAGACGGTGACTTCAAAGCATTTTGAAAGTGACACACTTCCTGTTGCCAGTTGGTGGCGCTATAACTTTGACTCACAATAGTCACATCAATGTGATCGGCCTCTTACAACGAACACACTGCTGAAGTTTAATCAAGATCAGTTAATGTATGCAGAAGTTATAACACACTTCCTGTTTCCATTATTCGCCATAAATTCGATTCCTCGGCACGGCCTAACCGTTCGAGATATCAAAAATCCGTCCGCAATTTAGCATCCTCAATGTCTTGACTTCATGCACACCGAGTTTGGTGGGGATGGGATGAATTCTTTAGGAGGAGTATTTCACATTCCATTGTATGCGTTTTCCAAATAACGTATAATAACCGACTTCCTGTTGGGCTGGTGTAAAACTTAGAGCATGAAATTGTTCGGCCCGATGAGATCTATATGTGTACTGAGATTCATATTATTATATGCAAGTGTGTTTGATTTATGGACCAAGTTTTCGGACACCATTCCAGGGGGCGCTGTCGAGCCCCCCTGCCACGCCCGGGTACCAGCTTCAGTCCGGCCCTGATGGCCGCGGGTTCTGATGTGTGTGCAAAATTTCAAGAGTTTTCGAACATGTTAAGGACCCCAAAAGTGCCCGAAAGGTTGACAAAATAATAATAATAATAATAAAATATAGCTGCGAGCAGCGATTACGGGCCCAAGCCGGTGGCACCGCAACCCCGGTGCCTTTAGTTACCTAAAGGCACCGTATGTATATATATATATATATATATATATATATATATATATATATACATACATACATACATACATACATACATACACACACACACACACACACACACACACACACACACACACACACACACACACACACATATGTATGTATGTATGTGTATATATATATATATACATACATACATACATACATACACACACACACACACACACACACACACACATATATATGTATATATATATATATATATATATATATATATATATATTATTGTTCAAAAGTTTGGGGTCAGTAAGATTTTTAATGTTTTTAGGAGAAGTCTCTTCTGCTCACCAAGGCTGCATTTATTGATTAAAAATACAAACAAAAACAGTAATATTGTGAAATATTATTCCAATTTAAAACAGCTGTTTTCAATTTTTAAATATTTTACATAATAATTCATTTCTGTGATCAAAGTTGAGTTTTCAGCATCATTACTCCAGTCTTCAGTGTCACATGATCCTTCAGAAATCATACTAATATGATTGATGCTCAATAAATATTCATTATTATTTTCAATGTTGAAAACAGTTGTGTACAGATTTTTTTTTTTCAAAATGCTTTGATGAATGTAAAGTTCAAAAGAACAGCATATATTTCAAATATATATATTTTTAACATTATAAATGTCTTTACTGTAACTGTTGATCAGTTTAACTCATCCTTCATAAATAAAAGTACTGATTTATTTTATTTATTTCCCCCAAAAATAAAATTTTAATTATTACTAACCCAAAACTTTTGAGCGGTAGTGTTTAACGTTACAAAAGCTTTAGATTTCAGATAAATGCTGTTCTTTTGAACTTTCTATTCATCAAAGACTGTACACAACTGTTTTCGACATTTAAAATAATAATGAATGTTTCTTGAGTATCAATCATCATATTAGAATAATTTCTGAAGGATCATGTGACAGTGACGACTGGAGTAATGATGCTGAAAACTCAGCTTTGATCACAGGAATAAATAACAGTTTAAAATATATTAAAATAGAAAGCAGCTGTTTTAAATTGGAATAATATTTTACAATATTACTGTTTTTGTTTGTATTTTTAATCAAATAAATGCAGCCTTGGTGAGCAGAAGAAACTTCTGTGTTATGTGCGCGCCACAGACTGCACGCACGTCCGCTTAGAGTTCCGCCTTTTGCCTTCCGTCAATATTACGTTATTAGAAAAATATTTTTTTAGAGAATCGATTTTTTGACATTTGTGAATCGATTCAGAATCGTCCACGTCCGCATCGCGATGCATCTAAGAATAAATTTTTTCTCCCACCCCTAGATTTCATACAACAGGTTAATAAACAGTTACAATTAAGTCACTTACATTTTAGATGCAATGTTGACTGTTTTTGTTCTGTTTCAGCAGCGAAAATAGTTAAACAAAGATCACGGCAGAACCATCACGCATCACGTGTTTTCTCATAACTGAACGATTCAGCATTTTTAACGAATTGGTTGACTCAAAGATTGAATGATCAATCCATAAACATCTGTCTTAATCATGATCGACTCATTCGAACAAATCGTTTGAACGAATGAATCAATGACTCGCTTATTAAGATGGATGCCTGGCGACACCTAATGGCGGTTTAGTGTTGTTTAAAAGCATCATCATCAATATACTATTTTGATGTCTTTTTGGACACAAGAGGGCAGTATAGCCCTATGTTTGCTTTTTTGTTGAACCAAATAGCACTAAATAGCCTGTTTTAACTTTTTCATTCTTCTTGAATTGCAAAAACAGAATAAAATGGGTTTAGTTGTGATATTTGTATTCTTTTATATAGAAATAAATGGTATATAATTACATTTTTAGAAGATTTTTAGTGTTTCCTTTTTGGACATTACTTTAATCCCTCGCCATAGCAAAACCGTTTGAGATATTTATTATCCATTCACAATTTAGCATATTTAATGTAGTTTCATCATGTTGAAAAAGTTTGGTACGAATAAAATAAATAGTTTAAGAGGAGTGGCTAAAAATTCAGAGGCTGATTTTGCAAAAAAATTCACATTCAGACCAAAATATCTGACTTCCTGATGGCCAGAGCTATTGAATGTAAATTAGAAAGTTGTCCGGCTTGATGAGAACAATATACAAACTATTTTTTCTTTACTGTAGTTAAAACTAACCCCCCCACTTTTGTCAAAAGCATGTTGAAAGTGACACACTTCCTGCTGCCAGTTGGTGGCGCTATAACTTTGACTCACAATAGCTACATCCATCTGATCGGCCTCTTACCACGAACACACTGCTGAAGTTTCATCAAGATCAGTTAATGTATGCAGAAGTTATTCCACTTCGTGTTTCTCTTTTCTCGCCATAAATTCGATTCCTCGCCACAGCCAAACCGTTCGAGATATCAAAAATCCGTTCGCAATTTAGCATCCTCAATGTCTTGACTTCATGCTGACTGAGTTTGGAGGTGATTGAATGAATTCTCTAGGAGGAGTACATCACATTCCACAGCAAGCGTTTTCCAAACAACCCATAATAGCCGACTTCCTGTTGGGCTGGCGTGAAACTTGACAGAGGGAAAGTTGTTCGGCCCCATGAAATCTATATGTGTACCGAGTTTCATATTAATTCATGCAAGCGTGTTTGATATATGGACCAAGTTTTCAGACCCTGTTCAAGAGGGCGCTGTTGAGCCCCCCTGCCACGCCCATTTCTGAAACTTTTCACATGTCTACTGGCTAATAAGTGTTATGTGTCTGTCGAGTTTCATCCAATTTCAAGCATGTTAAGAGTCTCAAACGCATCCGAAAAGAATATTAAAATTTGATGCGTTGCCACGGCAACAGTATCTAAGATATCAATAATCCTTTCACAGGTCTACATCTGCCGTGTGTTTACATTATACACATAAAGTTTGAAGCAAATCGTGTAAAATTAAGAGGGTGACTTCAAAGCATTTTGAAAGTGACACACTTCCTGCTGCCAGTTGGTGGCGCTATAACTTTGACTCAAAGTAGTCACATCCTTGTGATCGGCCTCTTACAACAAACACACTGCGAAAGTTTCATCAAGATCAGTTAATGTATGCAGAAGTTATAACACACTTCCTGTGTCCCATTAATCGCCATAAATTCGTTTCCTCGCCACGGCCAAACCGTTCGAGATATCAAAAATCCGTCCGCAATTTAGCATCCTCAATGTCTTGACTTCATGCACACCGAGTTTGGTTGTGATTGGACGAATATTCTAGGAGGAGTATTTCAAATTCCAGAGGATGCGTTTTTCAAACAACCCATAATAGTTGACTTCCTGTTGGGCTGGTGTAAAACTTAGAGCACGAAAGTTGTTCGGCCCGATGAGATCTATATGTGTACTGAGTTTCATATTATTATATACAAGCGTGTTTGATTTATAGACCAAGTTTTCGGACACCATTCCAGGGGGCGCTGTCGAGCCCCCGTGCCACGCCCGGGTACCAGCTTCAGTCCGGCCCTGATGGCCGCAGGTTCTGATGTGTGTGCAAAATTTCAAGAGTTTTTGAGCATGTTAAGGGCCCCAAAAGTGCCCAAAAGGTTGACAAAATAATAATAATAATAATAATAAATAATCCTACCGGAAACAATAGGGCTCTTCGCCCTTTCAGGGCTTGGGCCCTAATAATAATAATCCTACCGGAAACAATAGGGCCTTCGCCCTTTCAGGGCTTGGGCCCTAATAATCCTACCGAAAACAATAGGGCCTTCGCCCTTTCAGGGCTTGGGCCCTAATAATCCTACCGGAAACAATAGGGCTCTTCGCCCTTTCAGGGCTTGGGCCCTAATAATAATAATCCTACCGGAAACAATAGGGCCTTCGCCCTTTCAGGGCTTGGGCCCTAATAATCCTACCGGAAACAATAGGGCCTTCGCCCTTTCAGGGCTTGGGCCCTAATTATAAATAATCCTACCGAAAACAATAGGGCCTTCGCCCTTTCAGGCTTGGGCCCTAATAATCCTACCGGAAACAATAGGGCCTTCGCCCTTTCAGGGATTGGGCCCTAATAAATATAGCTGCGAGCAGCGATTGCGGGCCCAAGCCGGTGGCACCGCCACCCTGGTGCCTTTAGTTACACTAAAGGCACCGGGGTGGCGGTGTCACCGGCTTGGGCCCTCCATCGCTGTATATATATATATTTTTTTTTTAAGTGTGTTTATATATATATATATATGTGTATATATATATATATATATATATATATATATATATATATATAGTTTGTTGTTGTCATATATATATATATATATATATATATATATATATATATATATATATATATATATATATATATATATATATATATTACATTTTTTGGATGTTAAACATTTGTTTATTATAGGCTTTGTCCTTCACTCACATTCCAGTATTGAAGGAAAAAATTATCCTCTTCACATACGCAAATATGTGCTTGGAAACATCACAGTTTAGCGGTGATTACTGTGTTTAAATAGTCAGTACAATTCATACTATAAAGAGCAGTGTAATTTTTATATGTTAGGTTGACTATTTTATTATTATATTTTATTAAGGCTATAATGAACAGACTGCGACATCAAGATTGCAATGCGCTCGCTCTGCACCATTATCAATGTCCGTGCGGACGAACATATTTTACTTTCGTTTTTAAGTTACCGATTCAAAAGCCCCCAGCGGTGTCACACATCGATTAACCGGTGGGAAAATTTTCCCACAGTCACATCCCTAATATATTTATATATAAATACAATAGGCCAACCTGAAAGAGAATTTTACTTGCCCGACCAGAGTAGCCTGATTAGAACGTCAATGAAAAAAAAAAAATAACTTGGGAATCACTAAAACGAGAGATTATTCTAATTTTATTACATTCATTTTAAGTTGCAATCAACAGTTGTTAATAAATGAATTACCAGTAATCAGTTGATCAATGGTAACAAGGTTGCGCTGCTGAGGCTCATGCAGCTTCTCCAGGAGAAATGTAAACAAATGAGATCAGCACACAAAGAACAAACTCAGTTAACAACTTACTGACTATAAAAATTATAAATATGGAGTTTTGATATATTTTATAACAGTTAAGCAACCTCACTTGACGAGAAGGCTGTTTCCTGAATACAATCACGATTGAAACTGTGACATTGATTTCATACAACAGGTTAAAAGTCTCTTACATTTTAGATGCAATATTGACTGTATTTATTCTGTTTCAGCAGCGAAAATAGTTAAACAAAAAGATCATAGCAGAACCATCACGCGCATCTCTCAGCAATGTGTTTTCTCATTTCTGAATGATTCAGCATTTTGAACGAATCGGTTGACTCAAAGATTGAATGATCAATCCATAAACATATGTCTTAATCATGAATGACTCAGTCATTCAAACGAATCGTTTGAACGAATGAATCAATGACTCGCTCATTAAGCCGATCGCCTGGCGACACTTAATGGCGGTTTAGTGTTATGTTTAAAAGTATCCTTCTTTCCAACGTGTGTGTGATTTGTGTGTGCACCATTATCAATGTCCGTGCGGACGTCTGTATATTACTTCCACTTTTATATTAGTGATTTAAAAGCAACCGCTCGTGTCACACGTCGATTAACCGGTGGTAAAATATCCTCACAGTCATATACCTAACAAATTTATATTTAACTACAATATAGGCCTACCTGGTAAAAAGTTGTATATACTATTTTGATATCCTTTTGGACACAAGAGGGCAGTATAGCCCTATGTTTGCTTTTTTTGTTTAACCAAATAGCTCTAAATAGCCTGTTTTTAACTTTTTCATACTCCTTGAATTCCAAAAAAAGAATAAAATGGGTTTAGTTCTAATAT